>NC_061103.1:45091833-45096833 GCF_015104395.2 Macrobrachium nipponense
CTCTCTCTCTCTCTCTCTCTCTCTCTCTTGGGATTGAAACAATCAGATGTGTATACTAGGTTTTCGAGGTCACGATTGATTGATTGGCTGATGAAAGCTACTTAAACTGGCGTTACAACACCCCACCCAGGTTATTGACGTCGTAATAAATCTTAAAAAAGGAGACTAAAAAATAGATAAATATATACTTTTAAAAGTAGTTTAAAAGGGCAAATATCTAAACACACACACACACACATATATATGTATATAGGATATTATATATATATAACATTATATATATATATATATGTATATGTATATGTATACTATATGTATATATATAAGTATATATATATATAGTATATATATATATATATTATATATATATATATATATATATATATATATATATATACATAGTTACTGTATAAAACATATCTATTCACATCTGCCAACTATGAATACACATACTACAAATGTGTAAAATTTATAGTTTATTGAGAAGACCGGGGTCAGGAATAAATTATTTTTATGTAAATGTTATAAATAGGTTTTTGTGGATAAGATATCTCTTAATTTAAAAAAAATTAAATTGTTCGTTTTCACTTAATCTGGCGATTTTATTTATGTGAGGACAAATTTTTTTTTTGAAAAATGATCTTCCCCCTAATAAGTTTGATCGTACCATAATGATTTCCTCTCCCCCCCCCCTTTTCTCTCTCTCTCTCTCTCTCTCTCTCTCTCTCTCTCTCTCTCTTCTCTCATCTCTCTTACCGCTGATATTTATTGACGTATGATACTGGCTCTCACCTTATCTCTCTGGCAAGTCATTGATTTGCCAGAATTGCTCTCTCTCTCTCTCTCTCTCTCTCTCTCTCTCTCTCTCTCTCTCTCTCTCTCTCTGACCATTTATTTATTGTCACGCGAAAACTACTCTATTTTTGCAAGTTACTGGTTTACCTGAATATTATCGCTCTCTCTCTCTCTCTCTCTCTCTCTCTCTCTCTCTCTCTCTCTCTCATTTACATGCGCCATCGTAAATAAAAAAAAACGTCTCCAGAAAAAGCAAAGCCAATACACAGAAGGAAAGTATGCTTCAATGTTTGGGTACCAGAATGAACTAATATTGCGAATTACAAAAACAAAAGCAATCCTGCAGAAATAAAAGAACATAACCCGACAGGGGAAAGCGAATAAGGTCAAAGGTCACAGGGGAGGGGAAGACAATAACCCAATTCGAAGGGCCTGAGAAAAAAAAAAAAAAAATCAGAAATGGCCCCGTGACTGCAAGCAATACGAGTAGAGAGGTGGAAACGTACGATCAGAAGAGATCAGGTACTGGAATTGACTTTTATTTATGCAAAAAAAAAAAAAAAAAAAAAAAAAAAAAAAAAAAAAAAAAATCTGGTTTTTCGTGATTAAAAAATATTTGACTTTTATTTTTTCTATCTCACAAAAGTCCTGATAGCCTTATTGCAATAAAACCAAAAAACTGAAAAACACTGTATTTATGTAGGAAATGAGTTCGGGCTACAGAATATTTAGACTTTTTTTTTTTTCTTTACCTAACACAAGTGCTGGTAGCTTTATGCAAATGAAAGTAGCTATTGGAAGGATAAGCAACAGATTATACCACACAATTTGTATCCGGTATTAGAGATTTCATCCCAGGTGGAAATATATTACAGATTTGATCAGGAATAGTTAACAGGAAACTTGAATTTGAAATCTATTTTCAAAATTACCAGCAGACTAAACATGAGGCAACACATTTACTGGGTTTTGCTTTGCATAATAGAATATTATTACTGTAATTATTGTATGGGAAATGCAGAGGAATCTTCGCTGTAACATCATTTGGATTAAACATGACCAGTGATACCTGATGCTTGACAGCTTATGTCTTAAGGCATCAGTAACTGGAAACCAAATTAATTTCAGAATATGTCGGTTTATTACTTTATTTTTTAATATTTCACATCTTAGTACACTAACATTTATATTAACTCATAACCCAAAAGCAAGCATTTGGCGTTTCATTTAAAGATCATTTACAAGCCAAATGACTGACTTAAAAAGTTTAGTAAAAAAAAGTTCAGTAAATACATACGAATATTTTTTTGCTTAAGTGATTTTTTAATTATTTAATGAACATGCACCAAGCCTTGAGGACGTGTCAAACACCTTCTCAGCTAAAAAATATTATTTTTTGCTGAAGAGAATTTTTGTCTATTTAATGAACATGCACTTGGCTCCTAGAACATGTCAAACACCTATAAATGATGGAGGGCGGGAGAACCAGACTTAAATAAGCAAATGGCGCGAAACGAATAGACTTAATCAGATTATATCATCCGAGTTTGGCCCCCCCCGCCCGCCCCCTCCCGATTTCGAGTAGCGTCGAGTGGCCCCTGTTCAGTCCTCACTGTTGCTATTCATTGGGAATCGCCCAGAGAGAGAGAGAGAGAGAGAGAGAGAGAGAGAGAGAGAGAGAGAGAGACTGCTCAATATTTATAGGTGTATTTGGTTCACGTGTTCGAATTCATGGTATGTTAATGCCTTCCTTCCTCAAAGGAAACGGATGCAAGGTTTACATAAGAGGCATATTGAAGGTAACATCTTTCTACCACATGTTAGGTATGGTTGAATATGGACGTTAGGTTAAATGCCTCTTCACGTGGAGTTCCGTCCGCATAAACCTATGTCTTTGCGTGCACACATACATGTGTGTGTATACATACGTGAACTATGAGTGAATTATGGTATCTTTATGTTCTGAAAGGAAAGCCATTAACTCGTCACTTTTATTGGGGTATATGATATGTTGTAAAAATTACATTCTTTATACCTAAAGAAAACTGCTCTCTCGCTCTCTCTCTCTCTCTCTCTCTCTCTCTCTCTCTCTCTCTCTCTCTCTCTCTCTCTCTCTCTCTCTCTCTCACACACACACACACACATATATATATATATATGTGTGTGTGTGTGTGTGTGTGAGAGAGAGAGAGAGAGAGAGAGAGAGAGAGAGAGGCAGTTTTCTTTAGGTATATATATATATATATATATATATATATATATGTATATATATATATATATATATATATATATATATATATATATATATATATATGCATGTTTCTATGTATATGTGAGTAAACACACATCATCTTCAGTATTCATAAATTGCGTCAGATAGCAATAATTGCATTTACTTCGATACTGATCTGCATCGCCAAAAAACAGTGGCCATATCAGTATAAACGTACAAACACCTGTATCATTCTGAAATGAATAAAATTATGCCATCTATGAAAAAATGAATATATCGCTTTCATCCCTTTTACACGAGTGAATGAAGAAACACCTGGGTTAATAATTATCTAAATATTCATACGTGATGCTGACGTCGACGTTTGTAGTCATTAACTACGACTGTTTCTGTAGAGATTTTGCGATGAAATTAGTTTTTTTAATGAAGATTTTCCTGGTGGTATTTGAGGTGGTGATTTGATATAAACCGGTCAAGTGTCGTCTGTGTCTAAGGTTTAAGGTCTCTTCTTTAATTACTACGTAAGCCTGTGTTATAATTAAAGTATCGAGCGGCCTATGTAAATATCCTGTATTCATCATCCTATTAAACCCACACACCAAGAAACCTCTATACATCCTTCCATTCCCCACATCCCCACCTCCTAGCCAACAAACTCCGCCCCCTACCCTCACCACCAGAACTCAAAATATCGAAGAAACTTTTCTCCTAATCTTTAATCTCCCCTTAACTAAATCACGTCTTCCTCTGATTCCCAACTTTCTGTGACGTCCACACATCTGTCATGGCTCTTAAATAATCTCTATGTTTATGACTATTGTTACTTTTGCTATTCTAACCTAAATTCTATTATTCATAAGGATAACAGCCATAACCTCATTTCGTGAATTGTAACTTTCTGACAAGCAATTGATTCAGAGTCTTACTCCTACAGTGCAAAATTCTCAACATGTCATGTTCTAACTTTTCAACCAATGATGTCTGTTATGATACCTGACAGGTAACAATCCACCAATCATTTCTCACGACAGCTGAGGTATTTTATATTTTATATCCACTGCAATGTTCTGTCACTAGAATAAAAAGCCTGTTTCTATATAGTTCCAGTTTCCTCTCTCAATCTTGCTAAAAAAAACTTTTCGTTTAGAATTTACATGTTACCACGAAGTTTTTTTTCATGTGTTTATATTTCGTTGCTGCGATGATTATAAAAATTTCTAATGTGCTAATTCAAGTCAGTCAATATTATCGAATGATTCACTCCTGCCAAAGAATGTCAACATGGCGTAGGGTATTTATTTGAAGGTTCTTTTGTCAATTCTATTTAGGAGAGCTTTTATGCAGAGCTTCGGTGCTTATTTGAGCGATGCCCTCGTCATCCTACGAAGAAAAGTTCAGATTTCATTAACTTTCAGTCATTTATTGTCTTCTCAGTGACATTTAAAAGTAAGCCCACACCTCACCTTTGAATTCAATATCTTGCCCCACCAACAGAACTGATACATTTCCTTTTCACAGTTCGAGAACCAAGACAAAACGCAACTCGATTCTCGAACGACCTTTCCTTCACCCCATCCAGCCACTAACTACGGCTATATATCCCCCCATCAGGAGGACGAAGGTTACCTTACGCCTCTAGTTGCAACAGATGTTGTCGTGTCTTGGCGTGTGGGGTCCCTGGGGTCTCGTGAGGGCGCGTCTGCCCTCTTCTCCTCAGGCGATTTGTCACGGGGGGATGTGTGGGGGGGGGGGGGGTTGGCAACGTCCCTTCGCGTTTAGGGACAAGGAATTCGGCAGGTCCTCGTCGACTCTTGAATGCTTTTGCGTATTCCGAGGTAGATTTCGGTGATGTAATGAAACTATTAGCCTTCTTCCATTGTCTTCAGTTCCTTGTTTCCTAATCTTTTACACAAAACTATAGATACCTTATCAGTAAATTTCTTTTTTCCATTTTTTTCATTACCATTTTTCC
>NC_061103.1:45101833-45116462 GCF_015104395.2 Macrobrachium nipponense
TTCTGGTCTATGTTGCGGAGTTCTGCCTTCGTCCATTCCACTATTCCTGCACTGTATCTGATTACTGGCACTGTCCATATGTTTATGGCTTTTATCATATTTCCGGCGTTGAGTTTTGAACTGAGTACCGCCTTGAGTCTCTGCATATACTCTTTCCTGATCGTGTCCTTCATCTCTTGGCGTTTTATATCCCCTCCTTCCATTATTCCCAGGTATTTGTATCCCGTCTCATCTATGTGTTTGATGTTGCTCCCATCTGATAGCTTTATCCCTTCAGTCCTTGTTACTTTGCCCTTTTGTATGTTGACTAAGGCACATTTTTCTATTCCAAACTCCATCCTGATGTCCCCAGATACAATCCTTACAGTCTGGATTAGGGTATCTATTTCTTTGATTCTCTTACCATACAGCTTGATGTCGTCCATGAACATCAGATGGTTAACTCTGTTGCCTCTTTTCTTGAGTTGGTAACCAGCATCCATGTTCTGCAGTACTTTTGTCATGGGAATCATGGCTACTACGAAGAGTAGTGGGGACAGTGAGTCACCCTGGAAAATCCCTCTCCTGATATTAACCTCTGCTAGTCTTATCCCAGAGCTTGTAAATATTGTATTCCAGTTGCGCATTGTATCTTTGAGGAAGCTGATGGTGTTTTCCTCTGCCCCATATATTTTCAGGCATTCTATTAGCCATGTGTGTGGTACATTATTATTATTATTATTATTATTATTATTATTATTATTATTATTATTATTATTATTATTATTATTATTATTAATTCGCTATACAGAGCCATCCTTTTTAATAGAATATGTTTAAAAGAGGGTTTTCCTCCAAGATATTATCAATACCATTATTATTATCTTACTACCTAATGATAATAATAATATTAATAATCATCATCATCATCATCATCTCATCATCATCATCATATTATTATTATTATTATTATTATTATTTTATTTGAACAGTGCCGGTATTATTCCGTAGGAGTAGTTCAGTTCGGGCCGGGGTCGTCTTTGGTTTTAAGGGCTGGTATTGGTGCTGGTATAGGTGGTATAGCTGGTATCACGTGACGTTCCGACCTTCTCGCAAGTCATCTTCGGACTGACGACGACCCCTGCTTGACCTGGACCTGATATCCTATTATTATTATTATTATTATTATTATTATTATTATTATTATTATTATTATTATTATTATTATTATTATTATTATTATTTGATATTTACCAATGTTATGAACTCTTAAAGTTTCCTTTCGAAAAAAACCAAAGGGAAATCTGAATATTCTAATAATCTATTCAAAAGTATAAATGGCTAACTCAGAACGAAGTATACAGAACAATGAAAGCCAATAAAAGTCCTTGAATTTAGAAAAGGACTTTCAATTCAATTCAACGGAACCCTTATTTAAAAAGGACTTTCATCTGTGATGTCTGAAAAGAAAAATATCAAGAAAAAAAAACACGGATAATCATATTTGCATATACCCTCTCGGCGAAAATTCTGAATGAAAAAAAAAAATAATAATAATAACAATCCTATCTATTAACACCAAATATTTTTCAGTGACTTTTCTGCATGCATAAAACTATTCCACTCTCGAACGCCAGAAAGATATCGACCACTAAAAATATAAGAAAGAGGACACGCAGATTACGCAAAATTTAATTAAACTTTGTAGATTTTCCCAAAGTTCTACAAAGTTGTAGGGCGTAGTGGGAATAGCCTGGGTTTGTGGTGTTTAAGACCATAAGCATTTTCATTAAAGGAATTAAAGTATTATTCTGTATAATTATCAAGTTGGAATAATTTCTTTAAAAAAAACATTTCAACTTTTTTTTATTTAAAATCGAAAGTGGAATTTCATCTTACGAATGTTTTAAAGTCCAGGTAACATTTGATGATAAATACCCTGTTTATGGGAATAGGGCGATCTGATTGATCCTATTGATTGATATAATAAGAAAATAAATAATTCTGACAAGTATATAAATATAAATGTACCAAATCAAAGGGTTATGCGAAAGACAATTTTCACGTGACAGTCTTTTGGTAAAATCTCATATATATATATATATCTATATATATTATATATATATATATATATATATATATTATTTATAAAATATATATATAATATATATATAATTATCATATTATACATATACATGAGTTGAGATAGACAGGATTTATTCGCTAAGAAACGTTTCGCATGTGTGTTAATATAAAATCACATTTAGATTAATAAAAAAACAAAACATCACATCAAAGTTACAATCTAAAATCTAAAATTTGAAAATTACAGTTTGAAAATTGGCAAAATTCTTCAAAGTAAAAAGCGAACAAAGAACATTAAAATTAACCACTGAAGCACCAACATTCGCTTTATATAGTATATATATATATATATATATATACTATATATATATATATATATATATATATATATATATATATATATATATATATTTATATATGGCGTACAACTTTTCGATTTTCCTCGTACTTTTTCTGGATCCGCTTATCGCTCGGAGACCCGAATCCAGAGCGGATTTAAAAGTCTCTTAGTGATAAGAAAAAAATACCAGGAAGTGCGTTAGGTTATCGGAAGTTAAAGGGCCATTGTGGCTATCAGAAATATATGCAATATCTGTTAAGGGTGGCCAGTAGATTCCATGGAGAGAATTTGAGAGAGAAGAAGAGAGAGAGAGAGAGAGAAGAGAGAGAGAGAGAAAGAGAGAGAGAGAGATTCCTCCTCCAGAACGCTTAGGGAAGAGTGTGTCGGTCTAGCAAAGTCCTAATTCCTGGTTTAATGTTAAAATGTTTAATATACATACTCATAGACATGTATGATACACACATATGTATATAATATATATAGGTATATATATATATATATATATATACATATCCGTATATATATATATATATATACTATATATAGTATATATATAATATATATATTATATATATATATATATTATAGTATAACGTATATATATATATATATATATATATATATATATATATATATATATATGTATATATATGTATAATATATATATATATATCGATATATATATATATACTATACCATATATATATAAATATATATTATATATCTATATATATATATATATATATATATATATATAAAGGTTTTTTTGTTTTTTTGCCACGAAGGAAAAAAAAATGTAAAAAGTACTCGGCTAACTCGCTTTTCATTTTTTTCCTTCGTGGCAAAAAAACCTTTATTTATACATAGCATCACGTTTTATATACTTCGTGATCAAGTTATTCATATATATGTTATATATATATAGATATATATATATATATTATATATATAATATATATATATATATATACATATAATATGGACTACTTTTATAATTGATCTAAAAATTCATTGTCTATAAGTCACCTATTATTTATCATTTTTAATAATATCATATGTGTGGCAAGTTGCTTAATAAGACCCTGGACAATATATTCTCACAATATGTAAAATATGAATAATAGAAAAAATATTCCTTATACATATTGTACGCATGAATATTTACATATTCTTTTATTGTTCATTTGCCTAATACGACCCTGGGCAATATATTCCAACTTGTGGAGAACATGTGGTTTATAAACATATCTTGTGTATATAACGTATGCATCTATTTTCTTAACATTCTGACAGGAAATGTGCAAAATATATGTATTATAAAAATATTTTTGGCGTATATAATGTATGCATAAATTCTTATTTGTATATATTTCCTACATCCTGACAAGATTTAATATTTCCCTGCCCCATTAATTCGACTTTGCGACTGAATGAATCAACTCATTGCCTCTTCAACTTTTACAAAGTCAAAATGAGGCTTAAGCAGAATTCGGGACCTTTTAAAAGTATTTTCACCTTCATTTTGTTATGTATTTTTTTTTCATTTCGGGCACAAAGTTTGCCTCATTAGCCAAGACTTGAATGCAAGCAAATTTGCAATTACTGCCATTCAGTTTTTTTTAGAAATTTTTTTTTTCTTCTGATTACGTGTGTAAATTACTTTGACTGTCCAAGGGAAAAATTAGTTGATTATGTTCGACTATTTTCGTCGCAAGAGTAATGGCTTGATTCTTTTTTTAATTTTATTTTATTTGTTCAATTTTTGTGAATGGTCAAGTCAAATTTGATTTCAGTTCATCAGACGTTCGCAGTTTTTAAGTTGGTTACTAATGCGTTTATCTTGAATAATAATAATAATAATAATAATAATAATAATAATTAATTTCCATAATAATAACTAATACAAATAATAATAATAATAATAATATAATAATAAAATAATTAATAATAATAAGTAAATATATAGTAAATAATAATTAATAATATATAACAATAATATACATAACACGAAAGGAAGGAGGGAGAGGACTACTAAGTATAGAGGACTGTGCAACACCGAGAACAGAGCACCTGGGGCAATATCTGAAAACCAGTGAAGACGAGTGGCTAAAGAGGTGCATGGGAAGAAGGACTAATAAAAAGTAGACGAAGACCCAGAAATATTACAGAGAGACAGGAGAATGACAGACAGAACAGAGGGAACTGGCACAACAAACCAATGCACAGACAATACATGAGACAGACTAAAGAACTACCCAGCGATGACACATGCAATGGCTACAGAGGGGAGAGCTAAAGAAGGAAACTGAAGGAATGATAACAGCGGCACAAGATCAGGCCCTAAGAAACCAGATAGTTCAAAGAACGATAGATGGAAATAACATCTCTCCCATATGTAGGAAGTGCAATACGAAAAATGAAACCATAAACCACATAGCAAGCGAATGCCCGGCGACTTGCACAGAACCAGTACAAAAAGGAGGCATGATTCAGTGGCAAAAGCCCTCCACTGGAGCCTGTGCAAGAAACATCAGCTACCTTGCAGTAATAAGTGGTACGAGCACCAACCTGAGGGAGTGATAGAAAACGATCAGGCAAAGATCCTCTGGGACTATGGTATCAGGAACGGATAGGGTGATACGTGCAAACCAGACCAGACGTGACGTTGATTGACAAAGTCAAGAAAGAAAGTATCACTCATTGATGTCGCAATACCATGGACACCAGAGTTGAAGAGAAAGAGAGGGAAAAAAATGGATAAGTATCAAGACTCAAAATAGAAATAAGAAGGGTAGGGATATGCCAGTGGAAATCGTACCCATATCATAGGAGCACTAGGCACGATCCCAAGATCCCTGAAAAGGAATCTAGAAAAAACTAGAGCTGAAGTAGCTCCGGGCCTCATGCAGAAGAGTGTGATCCTAGAAACGGCACACATAGTAAGAAAAGTGATGGACTCCTAAGGAGGCAGGATGCACCCGGACCCAACCCCCACTATAAATACCACCCAGTCGAATTTGAGGACTGTGATAGAGCAAAAAAAAAAAATAATAGTAAATAATAATAATAATAATAATAATAATACTTTCAGTTTATGAGTTGTTTTTAAGTTCTACGCTCATTGTAAAGACATTTCTCTTTAATAATAATAATAATAATAATTAATAATAATAATAATAATAATAATAATAATAATAATAATAATAATACTTTCGGTTTATCAATTGTTCTTAATTTCTGTCCTCGTTGCTAATGCATTTCTCTTTGATAATTATAATAACTCTAACAAACATTATTCCATCATAAGCACCGAGGCTCTCCTTCTCTCCCAATGTCGTCTTTTTAAATATTATTTTCCCAAAAGAAACTCTCAACAATGTCTCCCTTTAAATTTTACATTCCCATTAAATCCTAAAAGAAGCCTCCTTCCTTCTCTCCATGTCTGTCTTTTTAAAATTATAAATTTTCAAAAGAAAATTCTCCAACATTTGTCTCCAACGTTAAATTAATTATTATCCGGAAAAGGAAACGGTTACGGATAAATGCAAGTCTCTTTTACGGCCCCTCCTCCCAGTATCGTTTGTGAACATCACTCTCTCCTATCTATTAAATTATTGGATCCTATTGAATTGGATTTTGATTGTCAAACGGATGGGTGTCCCTCTGCATACCACCTACGGTGGAAATTAATAGTCAGTCTGAGAAACTATACGACATAAATTGGCAGGATTTGAACAGTTGATCCTATAATCCTATAGATGCGTCAGCCATCAACACAGGGGTGACCTTGCATAAACTGTGCCTCTGTGCGTGCCATCTCTCTCTCTCTCTCCTCTCTCTCTCTATTCCATATGGGTGTTTATCCATGACCTGCAAAGTTACGCACTTAATTAAGACCCTCGATAGCACTGGGCCTCTTTTTCAGAAACCCTACGCGTCTATGAAGTCATGTCAAGCTCAGAATACCTACAACGCCTTTGATCTTCGGTCGATTTGTCATAAAAATGTCCTCAGTGCCGAATAAAGTTGATGGATGAGATTCCTCAATAACGGGGATGCATTTAACTTAGAAGTCACAGGAATTTCGATCAGAATAATTTGTGAAATAAACGTAGGAAGGTGAACAGTCCCGTGTCTGCTTTATCTCTCTCTCTCTCTCTCTCTCTCTCTCTCTCTCTCTCTCTCTCTCTCTCTCTTGTGAAGGACAGTCACAGCTCTTTCCAGCCGTTGAGTTTTGACTCTCTCACATCGTCGGTCCTAATCGGACTGCAAAGAGAGAGAGAGAGAGAGAGAGAGAGAGAGAGAGAGAGAGAGAGAGAGAGAGAGAGAAGGACAGCAGTAACCAAGTACAGAATCCCAGGAGCAATAATAAAAGGTCTCTTTAGCAGTGCCAGTTAGGCTATTGCATGAGAAGAGAGAGAGAGAGAGAGAAAAGGGACTCTCTAATCACATATCTAACTCGCGTTCTTTGAAACAGAAGGACCCCCACTTTGATGTTCCTAATTAGTTTCTCCGATTTCCGGCAGGTGGGGGCCGGGGGGTGGGGGTGAGAGGGGGTGAGGTGGGCGGAGCTCTGATTACGAAGCGATATTCAGATGTTATTCGGATCTTTGATGCTGCGCTGGAAATATTAGTGGGGAGCGAGAGAAGGAATTTCGGGACGGCTGGACGAATAGGATATGCCATGTTCACCCTAGAGGAAGGATTTGCGTGGGAGGGCTGGAAGGATACGAATGATATAGGGATCCAGAGTGAAGAAGGGATTGGAATGATAAGGATATGTAGGATAGGGTCACGGTATAGGATAAAATCTTAATATATCTTTGCATTACATCTTATTCCCTAGAACATTATGCATATAGGATAAAATCTTTATATATCTTTGCATTACGTCTTATTCCCTAGAACATTATGCATATAGGATAAAATCTTTATATATCTTTGCATTACATCTTATTCCCTAGATGCTATAGGATAAAATATTTATATATCTTTGCATTACATCTTATTCCCTAGAACATTATGCATATAGGATAAAATCTTTATATATCTTTGCATTACGTCTTATTCCCTAGAACATTATGCATATAGGATAAAATCTTTATATATCTTTGCATTACGTCTTATTCCCTAGAGCAGTATATCTAGAAAGGTGTAGTTATATGGATATAAGATTATATATAAAGGTATATTTTAAATATTTTTGAATTACATCTGTTTTTTCCATATAACTTTGCATTACATCTTATTCCCTAGAACAGTAGGTATGGCAGGATGTAATTATATGGATATAAGATCATGTATAAGGGTATATTTTAAATATTTTATATTTACATTTTTTTTTCATATAACTTTGCATTACATCTTACTCCCTAGAACAGTTGGTATAGAAGGATGTAATTATATGGATATAACATCATGTATAAAGGTATGTTTTAAATATTTTTTAATTGCATCTGTTTTTTCCATAAAACTTTGCATTACATCTTATTCCCTAGAGCAGTATGTCTAGAAAGATGCAACTATATGGATATAAGATCATATATAAAGATATATTTTAAATATCTTTGAATTGCATATGTTGTTCCATATAACTTTGCATTACATCTTATTCCTTAGAGTAGTATGTGTAGAAGGATGTAATTATATGGGTATAAGATCATGTATAAAGTTATATTTTAAATATCTTTGAATTACATCTTCTTTTTCCATATAACTTTGCATTACATCTTATTCCCTAGAACAGTAGATATAGAAGGATGTAATTATATGGATATAATATCATATGATATCTTTGAATTACATTTTTTTTTTCCATACAACTTTGCATTACATCTTATTCCCTGGAACAGTAGGTACAGAAGGATGTAATTATAGGGATATAAGATCACATATAAGGGTATATTTAAAAAAAATATATCTTTGAATTACATCTGTTTTTTTCCCCAGCCCCTATCATCTTTGCAAACGAGCGTGACTCAATCACGCCTCTGTGTGTTACTATATCTTCCCCTGGACAATTAGGCGTCAAAGGGATGTCATTATAAAGATATATGATCAGGATATGGCGTCAAATATAACGTACTTTAGAATTACGTCCCCCTTTTTTTCCCCAGACGCTGGAAATTCTCGCGAAAGAGCGCAAACAATGGCGTGATTCATTCGCCTGCCATATTGCAGGTTGTCCCATGTTGATCGGTTTCGGATATCACTTACGAGAGAGAGAGAGAGAGAGAGAGAGAGAGAGAGAGAGAGGAACGGTCAGTGATTGATGGGGGGGCATTAGCCGTCTTGATAGTGAAAGGTGAGGAACACCAGATAAACCGACAGAGAGAGAGAGAGAGAGAGAGAGAGAGAGAGGAGAGAGTAAATGTCAAAGTCAAAATTCTTTATTCCATCAAAAATGCTTATCAGAATATAATCTGTACATAATTGTGTGTGTTGTGTGTGTGTGTGTGTGTGTGTGTGTGTGTGAGAGAGAGAGAGAGAGATAGAGAGAGAGAGTCAAATTCAAGGTCCAAGCCAGTCAAGATACTTGACATCATCACAATTGGTTATATATCGATTTCATTAATCTGTTCATAGTTATGAGAGAGAGAGAGAGAGAGAGAGAGAGAGAGAGAGAGTGAATCAGATAACCCTGTCAGTACACAAGCCTCACACACACACACACACACACGCACACACGAATAAAAAAAAAATCTGATTAAGTCACTCCTGCGTCTATATTTTTTTTTTTCGGGGGGGGGGAGGTGGTCTTAATCTTTGATCGTACATATATGGGTTTACAGACGAGGTTCCCCTTGATTACCCTGGGCAGATGTAAGGCCTTTCTCTACTGCGGTTTCACCCCCTTTTGGTTAATTAGCGCCCGAGGGTAGTTTTTTATTTATTTATTTATTTTTTTGTTTACATGTTGATTCCCCATCTCCATCTCTTCATCTCGTAAAGGGTTTTTATTTAATTTCATTTATTTGCTTCGTCGTAGAGACGGATGTGTGTAAATATATATCACTGGGATTATACGGTTATATTTGTACTATGTCAGCATGCGCAGATTATTTTATTTTTTGTGTTGTTTTATATGTGTTTTGTTTGTCATTTTTTACCAAGTAAATTTCATTGCAAAAATATAGATTCTTTTTTAATTTCAACTGTGATGATATACTCATAATTAGTTTGTGATTTTGTAACGCTAAATTTTTTAACCATAATTTGTAAGTTTTTAATTAAACGTGACTAATTTTAATGTCCAAATAATAATAATAATAATAATAATAATAATAATAATAATAATAATAATAATAATAATAATAATAATAATAATAATAATAATAATAATAATAAATAGCATGTTCACAGATTTCAAAATGAGAACATTTAACCATAAGACATAAATGCTTCTCATTTTCAAATATTTTTAGAACGAATGTTCTAGAAAATGCAAAAAGCAATCTTAATGCCCTGTATAATTAATTTAACTTAATTGACCTGATTTTTTAAAGAAGCAATGCCTTTATCAAAAAGGCTCTCAGATTTTTTTTTAACAAATAAACATTTACCAGGAAGAATTTGAATGTTTCCTTTGGTAATTTCACATTACGCATCAACCATCAATTCCTGGCATAGGTGGCGTTGCTATGGCAACGCTGAAGCTACTTCGGAATGCAATTTAGTGTAGAAAAAAGGACAGATTCCTGATTTGATGAAGTAGGTAAATTTTTGGCTATAATTCAATGGTTCCTTGAATGTATTCTATTCGATTAAGAGAAGAGGCAGCTTGTGAGGTGAATAATAATTTGATTTGAATACTAGATACTAGAAGGATTTATGCCCAAGATATTTTCACCTAGTTACGGTCTATTTAGGAAAACTCAATTAGTGGCAGTACTGCACGAGCGAGAGTTACCCGACTCCACAACACAGAACTTTTCGAGAGAGAGAAAAAAACACACTAACTTTATCCACAATAACAGATCTATTTCAGGAAACTCAGCTTTTGCAATATTGCAGAAGCTAACGTTGCTTACCTGCACATCAATGAACATATAAAAAATCCGCAAAAAAAAAAAAAAAAAAAAAAACACTAAACTCTATCCCTAATAACAGTCACACGTCGGATCTGTGTCCAAAATGCTTACAACCATTTACGATCTATTTAAGGAATCTCAACTTTTGTAATGTTGCAGAAGCCAACGTTACTTAGCCACACAACAAGAACATATAAAAAATCACATAAAAAAATCAACGGTAACTTTTACCACCAATAACAGATACACACCGGACCTATGGCCAAAATACTTTCAACCATTTACGATCTATGTAAGCAGACTCAACTTTTGCAATGTTGCAGGAGCCAACGTTACTTAACCACACACCAAGAACTTATAAAAAACTAAGCTTTTGCAATGTTGCAGAAGCTAACGTTACCTAACCCCACGACAAAAATAAAGATAAACGCTAAACTCGATCCCGACAAAACTACTCATGAAATGAAACACTCACTTCATGGTTTCACCAGAACATTTTATCGTCGACATTTGACAGTTATTCTGTTTGAGAACATGACCTGACGAAGGTGACTATGATATGCTGACCTCGGGCTCTATTGAAATGGTTCCTGTCAGATAACGGATAGACGGGTCAAGTTTATATTTCATTTGGTGGGGAGGTTTACCCCTGGGCTAAAACCAACACAGATCATGTTGATATTGGGGAACTAAGTCTCGTGGTCAGGCAACTTATTGAATGTGGTCAAGAGATCATAAATTAATTTTGGTTAAAAGTCGTGTTCACGGTAGGGTTGGCTTTCGTAATTTCAGCAAACTTTGCCTAATTAACATATTTCTATTTCACTATGTTAAAACCACTGAAGCACAAACTAGTGAATGACCGGGAGAATTGCCTCTCTCTCTCTCTCTCTCTCTCTCTCTCTCTCTCTCTCTCTCTATCTGTTACTATAGGATATGAAGAAAACTCAATTTATAATAATAATAATAATAATAATAATAATAATAATAATAATAATAATAATAATAATAATAATAATAATAATAATGAAGAAAGTATCACTCATTGATGTCGAAATACCATGGGGCACCAGAGTTCAAGAGAAAGAGAGGGAAAAATGGATAAGTATCAAGACCTGAAAATAGAAACAAGAAGGATATGGGATATGGCAGAGGAAATTGTACCCATAATCATAGGAACACTAGGAGGCACGATCCCAAGATTCCTGAAAAGGAATCTGGAAAAACTGGAGGCTGAAGTAGCTCCGGGGCTCATGCAAAAGAGTGTGCTCCTAGAAACAGCGCGCATAGTGAGAGAAATGGCGGACACCTAAGGAGGCAGGAGGCGACCCGGAACCTCACACTATAAAAACCACCCACTCGAATAGGATGACTGTGATATAAAATGATAATACTAGTTGCAAGGAAACCATGAATATGAAACAAGCAAAAATGTCGAATGACGAACATCGAAACATCCTCAAGGCTAAAATGAAACCACTACCAAGAAATGACATATATTTCAGCCTCTTGTCAAACATGATTATTTACAAGCAGTGCATATGCTTTCGCATAAGCAGACTGACGCGTTTAGATGCAAGGCCAGCACGTAAAGCTTCATGGGAATAAAACGATTGGTCATAGCACCAGTTGGCTTTGGAAAGGCCAAAGCTTTTATTAGCCATTTTAATTATATATATATTATATATATTATATATATATATATATATATATATATAATATGATGTATGTATGTATTAAATATTACATATATATAATATATATATGTATATATATATATAAATATATATATATGATATATATATATATATATATATATATATATATATATATATGTATTAATATATATGATTATTTTAATATATAATATTAGTTATATATATATTATTATATATATATTATAATATATATAAATTAATTGGTAATATAGTAAACGAGAAAAATTCTTTGGTGAAATCGAAAGAAAATATATTATTGCAGAATCTCATGACAATTACACTGATTGTTGAGCGTTTTGTTTAAGTAAAAAAAGTATAAACAATATTCTAGCCGTTTTTTGCATGATAAAGCATTCTTCTTTTTAACTGATTTATTTGTGAAAGACGAAAATCTTTTGGCGAACACGAAATGAAAAATATATATATTTTTTTCATTTTAAACATACCGCAACTCTACGCACTATCTGTGCGTTCCACTTAAAAAAAAATGTCAAACAATAGCATATATTTTTGCTTAATTAACTCGAAAGAAAATATATATTCTTTCTTATAAATATATCACATCCCTGCAGCCAATTAGAACTTTTCTCCTAAATAAAAAGAGAATTAATAGAAAATATTCCAGCCCATTGTGCTGGATAAATCACCATAGCTTTAACTCATCCATGAACCCAATGGGCACAAGCAGTGGTAGGTACCCTTAGCAAGATGAATCCAAGTGCTTGGGTCAGCCTTTGACATATGAGAGGTAATCTCGCTCATGACCACCAGAGGTTACCCTTCAGCTGGGCAGTGCAAATGGATGCCCATTAAGAAACAAGACGCTTACGGAATGATGATGCTGTTTCAGATGGAATCTCCCTATCAAATGTAGCAGCCAGCTCTCTAATATGGAGTCCTGTTCTTGTATCTTAAGTGTAAGAGAGAGAGAGAGAGAGAGAGAGAGAGAGAGAGAGAGAGAGAGAGAGAGAGAGAGAGAGAGAGAAGCGCAATGCGGCTGCAAAGTGAAACAATTTAAGAAACTTTGCAAACACCGATCAGTGTTTAATCGAGAAAGCGTAAGAGAGAGAGAAAGAGGGGGAGGAGAGAGAGAGAGAGAGAGAGAGAGAGAGAGAGAGAGAGAGAGAGAGAGAGAGATGAGAGAGAAAAACGAGAATAAAAAATAAGAGAAATTTTGGTATTATTTCCTTACAGGAGAAAGAAAGAACATCTCCTATAGAGAGAGAGAGAGAGAGAGAGAGAGAGAGAGACGCAATGCTGCTGGAATGAGATCGAGTTAGCATACTTTAAAAGCAAGTATAAGGTGCAATTAAAGAGTTGAAACAATGAGAGAGAGAGAGAGAGGCGCAATGCAGCTTGAATGAGATCGAGATCGCATACTTTAAAAACAGACAAAAATAGACAACTTGAAAGGAACAAGTAACATGCATCGTGCATTGCAAACAAATAAAAAGTATCGCAAATAAGTTGAAAAGTATCGCAAAGTGCTGCATCTCCGGCCGGTAATGAACCGAGATCGCAGTCGTTAAGTATTGCAAAAATATGTGCGATTCTTAATCAGCGAAGTTGGGAGGGAAACGAATTATGGGGTTGGAAGAGAATCAATGAGATTCAAGATCTTTCCAAATGTATTTTAAATCTTTTTTAGATACTTCAAGATCTTGTAATGTATTTAGAATTTTTTTTTAAATGCCTCAAGATCTTGTAATGTTCTTAAATCTTTCTTAAATACCTCACGATCTTGTAATGTATTTTAGATATTTTTTAAATACTTCAAGATCTTGTAATGTATTTAAAATCTTTTTTTAAATACCTCGAGATCTTGTATGGCATTTTAAATCTTTTTAAATGTCTCAAGATCTTGTAATGTATTTTAAATCATTTTTAAATACCTCAAGATCTTGTAATGTATTTAAAAACTTTTTAAATGCCTCAAGATCTTGTAATGTACTATTTTGAATCTTCTTAAATACCTCAAAACCTCGTAATGCATTTTAAATCTGTTTTAAATACTTCAAGATTTTTAAAATTTATTTTCAATATTTTAGAATGCCTTTAAAAGAATACTGACCTTTTGTTTATTGCATAAATTAATGGCTTATTTTTTCAAAAATGTTCTTTCGTGACATTTTTGAAGTTTGCGAAGTTTTACTGAAATTTGCAAAATGTTGTTAAATTTTGCATATTACAAGATATGCAAATTTTGATAAAATTTTCATATACAAGAACGGACTAAATTCTGATAAATTTTGCATAATACAAGAGTTTGGTAAAACGTGACAAGCATTACTAAAATTTGCTAAATATTGCAAATTTTATTAAAATTTGCAGCTTTAATCAAATCTGCTAAGTTTTCAGATTATCTGCAAACTACTGACATTCAAATATTCTTTTTTATATATTCAAAATATTACTCAAATCTGATAAATTCATAAAATCAGAGTACCAAAATCCACTAAAATTATTGTATTGGCAAA
>NC_061103.1:45116962-45124462 GCF_015104395.2 Macrobrachium nipponense
TAAATAACCAACCAAGTAATAAAATCCAAATAAGAAAGAAACAAATAAAGAGAGAAATCAAGAATATCAGGTAAAAGAGAAAAGAAAAGCAAAACCACCAATGAGATATGCAGAGGTGTCAGCAAAAAATTTCAAAGCATCAGCTCCGAATTCTACTCAAGAGATAATAACTGTATTATTATGCAAGAGGATATTGCAGAAACGGAGAAAAAGAAAATTGCAGATTCAGACACAAAATGAATAATTATGATGAAGGAAGATCAAATATTATGGAAAAGTTGGATTTTTTAATGTCAGAATTTCTGGAAATGAAAAAAAGAACAACATACCAGAAAAGGAAAGAGACATGGGAAAATCCTTATTACTACCATTATTAAATGAAGGAGAAAACACGCAAACCATCATAGTGATGAATGCGCAGGGTTTAGTTACGAGTAACTCAAAAAGAAAAATAGAGTACTTAGAAGAACTAACCCAAAATGAAAAGAAAATAGATATAATGAATATAAGTGAAACCTGGATTCCCAAGAGACTGGGAATGATGATCAAATCAAAAAGGGTTCCAAACTTATAGATCAGATAGAAAAAATAGGAATCAAGGGGGAACCGCAATATATGGGAAAGACAAAAAACAAGGAAAAATATATGAGAAATATAGTAACTCAGAATGTGAACTAATAGCGGTAGAATTTGAATCTGAAAAATTGATGAACATAGTAATATATAGACCTCCTAATACTAAAGAGTTTGACTTAATAATTGAAAAATTGGATGATATATGTAGAAATCACAAGGACTGGACTATTCTCCTATCTGGTGACTTCAACTTTCCTTTCGTAGAATGGAAAGAACGAATAGGAGATTGTGGTTGTACTTATACATATAAAAAAGAGAGTAATAGTAGTGCAGAAGATAAGAGGCAGTTTGAAAAGCTATTAGATTGCTACTAGAATACAACATTCAACAAATAAATCACCTGCCAACAAGAAAGGAAAAATACTTTAGACCTAGTATTTGTGAACGAGATGAATTATGTTAAAGAAATAATAGTTTTATAATGCGAGTATTTCAGACCATAATGTCATAGAATTAACAGTTCATTCCAAAGCAAGTGAAAAATAGAGATAAGCAAGAAATGAAAAAGTAGGAAGGATATGGAAAATACAAACTTCTACAGTAAAAATATAAAATGGTCAGAAATTAATGAAGAATTAAACAAAGATTGGGATAACATTTTCGTAAGTGATGACATAAGGGTAAATACGGAGATATTATATAAATATTGGAGAAAATAGTGGAAAAATATATACCGAAGAAGAAAAGTAAACATCATTCATGCATACCAAGAGACAGAAGGATCTTGTTCCAGAAAATCAGAAGTGGAAAAAGGTCTTGCAAAAGAAAAAAATGCATGGAAAGTTATAGAACTAAAAAGTAAGATAGAAAATGCAGAACAAGAGTTATACAATCAAAAGAAAATGAAAAACGGGACTTGGAAGAAAAAACCCTATTAAATATCAAGCAAAACCCCAAACTATTATACTCATATGCAAGAGAAGATGAATAAAAGAAGAATAGAAATAGGCCCTCTGAGAATTGAAGGGAGATTACGAATGAAAAAAAAGGAAATTTGCAAAACATACTGGCAGAATCGATATAAGAGAGAATTCACCCCTAGAATAGATAATGAAGATAATGATATAGCAAGTAAGGGAAGAAAATAGCATAATATTTAGCTGACATAGAAATTAATGAAGCTGATATTGTGCAGGCAATTAATGAAATTAAAAATGGAGCTTGCTGCAGGCCGGATGGAGTCCCTGCTATTTTGTTAAAGAAAGTAGTTCATTCTATCGCAAAGCCACTTGCAATATATTAAGACAAAGTGTAGATACAGGCAAGATTATGATGAGCACAAATTAGCATATATCACCCCTACTTCAAAGTGGATCAAGACTAGAGGCAAGTAATTATAGGCCTGTGAGTCTAACATCACTATTATGAAAGTGTATGAAAGGGTAATGAAGAAAAAATATTATGAAAACATTTAATAAAAAATAATTTGTTTAATATAGGACAAACACGGTTTCGTACCGGAAAAAGTACACAAACCAACTGTTAGTCCACGTGAGAACATATTCAAAAATATTGAAAAGCGGAAATGAAAACAGATGTGGTTTATCTAGACTTTGCAAAAGCTTTTGACAAAGTAGACCATAATATATTAGCAAAGAAAATTAGAAAAACACAATATCGTAGATAAAGTAGGAAGATGGTTAAAAGAATTTTTACACAACAAAAGAAAACAGATAGTTATTGCAAACGATGAGAAATCGGATGAAACCAAGGTAATATCCGGTGGTGCCACAAGGTACGGTGCTAGCTGCAATATTGTTTGTTATTATGATTGAAAGACATAGACAGTAATGTTAAGGATTCGGTAGTGAGTAGTTTCGCTGATGACACAAGAATAAGTAGAGAAATTACTTGTGATGAAGATAGGAACGCTCTACAAGAGACCTTAACAAAGTATATGATTGGGCAGAGGTAAATAGGATGGTATTTAACTCTGATAAATTTGCAATCAATAAATTATGGAGACAGAGAAGGAAAGCTATATGCATATAGGAGGACCTAATAATGAGACAATCACAAATAAGGAAGCAGTTAAAGACCTTGGTGTGATGATGATGATGGACATGTTATGCAATGATCAAATAGCAATTCTGTTGGCAAAATGTAAAGCAAAATGGGAATGTTGTTACGCACTTCAAAACAAGAAAAGCTGAACACATGATTATGCTTTATAAAACATATGTTCGTAGTACACTTGAATATTGCAATATGATATGGTACCCACACTATCAAAAGGATATTGCACAAATAGAGAGTGTACAAAGGTCCTTTACAGCTAGAATAGAAGAAGTTAAGGACCTAGACTACTGGGAAAGACTACAATCCTTAAAATTATATAGTCTAGAAAGGAGAAGAGAACGCTACATGATAATTCAGGCATGGAAACAGATAGAAGGAATAACAGAAAATATCATGGAACTAAAAATATCAGAAAGAGCAAGCAGAGGTAGATTAATAGTGCCCAAAACTATACCAGGAAAAATAAGGAAAGCACACAGGACATTAATCCACTACGCACCAGCATCGATAATGCAGCGTCTATTCAATGCGTTGCCAGCTCATCTGAGGAATATATCAGGAGTGAGCGTAGATGTGTTTAAGAATAAGCTCGACAAATATCTAAACTGCATCCCAGACCATCCAAGATTGGAAGATGAAAATATACCGGAAGATGTACTAGCAACTCTCTGGTAGACATTAGAGGCGCCTAACACTGAGGGACTGGGGCAACCCGAACGAACTGTAAGGTAAGGTAAGGTCTTAAGGTCTCTCTCTCTCTCTGCCTATGTCTGTCTGCCTATCTATCTCCCTTTTGATCTCTCTCTCTCTCTCTCTGCCTATGTCTGTCTGTCTGTCTGTCTGTCTGTCTCTCTCTCTCTATCTCTCTGCCTATGTCTGTCTGTCTATCTATCTCCCCTTTGATATGTGTTTGTGTGTGTGTGTGGGTGTCTGTTTGTCTGTCTGTCTGTCTCTCTCTCTCTCTCTCTCTCTACAAAAAACACGCAATTTTCTCCTAATTTTTTCAACCCCTTTTCCATTCACCAACAAAATCACCAAAACGATATTTTTGTCGGTTCCTCCCCGTAATTA
This sequence comes from Macrobrachium nipponense, assembly GCF_015104395.2. NCBI lineage: Eukaryota > Metazoa > Arthropoda > Malacostraca > Decapoda > Palaemonidae > Macrobrachium > Macrobrachium nipponense. The sequence continues at coordinate 45,120,689 of NC_061103.1, forward strand.
TTTTCACACCCCTCCCCACTCCGATAACACCTCACGCAAAACTCCCATATCTTCCCCTGCTATCCCCTTCCGTTCTTTCCCCCCTTCTTTAATCCCCACCCTCCCCCCGCCCCCCTCCACTCTTCCTCCTCTTCATTATCCTCGTCATCATCGTCGTCATAATCATTATCATTGTTTTCGACGACTCAGTATCGGCTGAGAAATTTACTATTATTAATGAAAATTGTTTTTGTCAAAATTTGTGGTCAGAAAAGGTCATAAATGAGGTCACTGTTCGTCTCCGAAGGCGTGATGCAAGAGAGAGAGAGAGAGAGAGAGAGAGAGAAAGAGAGAGAGAGAGAGAGAGAGAGAATGGTCCGTCATGTCGATGTACACAAAATAAAATATCAGTTTGTTTATAAGGTATGTAAATTTGGATTGAGGGTGATATATATATATATATATATTATATATATATATATAATATATATATATAATATATATATAGATAGATATGTAGATATTCATATGTATATGTAGGCCTAGGGTTTTTGATTAATAATATATTGCCTATGGAATGTGGAGAACAGTGAGAAGCAACGACCTGAGAAAGCTGAACAATGAGTTTCTATAGGTGACGTGAGATAAAAATGCTTAGTTGGACAAGTCAATGTACTGAGTTTATTAACTCTTCTCAAAGTGCCTTTGTGAAACTGGATGCAGCTAGAATCGTGAGGCGCTAACGAAGTGTGCGTTCGTATGTGCGTGTGCGCCTCTTCCCTAATAGTTTTCATACAACAAGTCTATGGGGGGATTTTGATAGAGGCGTCTTTGAGAGAAAGGCAAGATGCCATGGCGCTCGCCGGGAGTTCTTTGTTACATAGTGTTTATAGTGTTCCGACTGCTTGGTGAGTGTTAAGATTACTTTAGCCAAAGAGCGGCTTGTTGCCTGTTTGACATTTTAAGAATATCCAATATTTAACCTCTGATTGTTAATCTTGTGTGTTGTACTTACGGGATGTGTCGTGTCTTTGAAACAGACGGTTCAGAAACTGGCAATGGAGGGGGGACAAAGAGTTCCCAGATGGGGTGTAGACTTTTTGGTGACTAATGGTGACTGCCATTACTATTAGACATTTTACTGTTCGGGGTTTTTTGAGTTAGTCTGTAAGACTTGATTACTTGATTGATTAATTATTTATTCATTGTTAATAAATGTTAATGTTATGACGCGACTCTCTCATTTTCATTACCTGTTAGAATGAGAAAGAGGTGGAGAGTGGATAGAGAGAGATTGCTAGAGAGAGAGAGGTGTCGGTGCGAGAGAGAGAGAGAGAGAGAGAGAGAGAGAGAGAGAGAGGGCTGTGTGTAATACTGTGGGTTGGTTTGTGGCCTTCCGTTCGTGCTACACGCTTACCTAATGTAATGCGGGTGAATCTCCCCATTACATATATATATGGCATATCATACATATATATATATATATATATATATATATATATAGATATATATATATATATCCTATATATATATATATATATATATATATCATTCAGCTAACAACTGTCCTTTAATATCTAAATTCACTCTACCTCCCAAATGATATATTTTTCAATAATATGTACGCGGGAAGGGGTTTTTTTAGTTGATAATAATTTTCGTTCCCCCCATGGGATCGAACCACCGTCCAAGTTGGACGGGGACGAAATCAGGACAGTCAGTGACGCTATCCAATCAGCCAACAGCGTCTCTGTTGGCTGATTGGGATAGCGTCACTGACTGTCCTGATTTCGTCCCCATCCACTTGGACAGTGGTTCGATCCCAATGGGGGGACGAATTATTATCAACTAAAAATTCCCCTTCGGTACATATATGAAAATATATCATTTGGGAGGTAGAGTGAATTTAGATATTAAAGGACATTTGTAGCTTGCATGATATATAAATGAATCACGGTTCGATGTGATAAATTATTCATATATATATATATATATATATATATATATATATGTATATATATATATATATATATATATATATATGTATATCATATATACATGTATATCTACATATCTATCTATCTATATATATTCTAATATAGATAGATAGATAGATAGATAGATAGATAGATATGAGTTTGTGTAAGTACATATGTATATATGATTGTCTGTTGTAAATCACAAAAACACGCCATGTTTAAAAATGAAAGTAACACAATAAATAAAGCGAAATAAAACATATGAACTATGACACAAGTTGTGACACATTTCTTTTTATCCGAACACCATCATCATCAATTTATATCAAGATGCTAAGGTGAGAATAAAGTACAGGAAAACACACGAAAGAATATATACTATCTAACTCAAGGAAGGATGCAACGACTAGTTCCTCTCAAGACAAGTGGTAAATCTAACACTAACGGGACATCGCTGTTATCCTGTGTACATCATGCATTTTTATTTCGTGAACTTCATTTGGGCAGAGGTGAATCTCGTTTCAATTTAGCATAGTTTATCACCTCCGATGTCTACGGACCTCTCTCTCTCTCTCTCTCTCTCTCTCTCTCTCTCTCTCTCTCTCTCTCTCTCACCTTTGATTTCTCTCTCTCTCCATTTGATTTCTCTCTCTCTCTCTCTCTCTCTCTCTCTCTCTCTCTCCCCTTTCATTTCGCTCTCGCCCCCGCTTTCTCTCCCCTTTGATTTCTCTCTCTCTCTCTCTCTCTCTCTCTCTCTCTCTCTCTCTCTCTCTCTCTCACTTGCATCCTGATTTGGAAGGCTAATAGCTGACCACCAGCCTGACCTCATTTCCCAGTTACTTGTCGAATACGAGCAAAACAGAATCCGGCCCGTGATTCGCACCGTATCTGATGGTTACATAGACTGTAATATTGTCCCAAAAGTTCAATTATTGGCCCCCATTAATACGGTAATCCTGAATATGAAGCAATGTACGCGCGCAATTTGTTTTGAAGAGCGGAATATTAAGGTAACAATGCCCCCACTGAATGCAAAACAATTTAGTTATGATGGCGGCATAACTTTGTTGTATGTCGGCGTGGAATGGAATTGTGAATATTTGTAAATACTCTCTCCGATAGATTAATGGCTACGTGAATTGGAGAGTAAAAATTCAAAATGTTATCTTTGATAGATTGAATGAAATGGCGCCATTTACGAAACGGGCTGGTGATTTGGAAGTAATTTCATACTGACTTTTCTAGTTTGCTGTTTTCATAAATTATTAATGAAACGATAATAACAAATAATATAATGAATCGATAATGAGTGGGGTACGAAACGGGCTGGTGATTGTAGATAATTTTAAACTGACTTTTCTAGTATGCTGTTTTTATTAATTATTAATAAAACGATAATAAATAATGATGAATCAATAATGAGTAGTGTACGAAACGGGCTGGCGATTTGGAAGTAATTTCATACTGACTTTTCTAGTTTGCTGTTTTCAGAAATTATTAATGATATGATAATAATAAATAAAAAGGAAGAGATAATGAATAATGTACGAAATCTAGTTTGCTGTTTTCATAAATTATTAATGAAATAATAATAATAATAATAATAAACAATGAATAGTGGTTTCAGCCAAGGGCCCAAGGGACGCTGCGGAACAAAACCATCAACTAATGCCTACAGTGCACTACGCAAGGTGCACATGGAATATGTGTGGATACTCAAGCGACGATAAAACTTACATCTTGCATATTCTTAAGATTATTTCTCCCAGACATTCCCATGAATCGTCTTACGGAATGTATGGAATTCCAGACATGT
>NC_061103.1:45131962-45134462 GCF_015104395.2 Macrobrachium nipponense
TTCAGGCCCTTCTGTGGCCCATTCTCAAGAGATGTTTGGGATGTTAGCCTGTGGGTCAAGGCCCGCAGTCTTCTGGAACTTCTTCTCGTTGTGCTGTCATTTATGCGATGGCTGTTCTGGTTTTCTTGAGAGTTGCCAATCCCCTCTTGTCGCTCTGATATCCTGAGCTGATGGTCAATGGAATTCACCCTTGTGGTAAGGGTGTGGTCACCGAAAGTCTGTTGGGCAGGAAACCTAATCTCCAGGTCAGCAGGGTCAATCTTAGCTTCTTTAATATCAAAGCTCGGCTTATGGGATCTTCTGAGGTAAAAACCTTTGTTTCCTTCAATTACTTTGATCTCTCTGATAAGCGCACCTTCTACTACCCTCCTGTGACTAATTTTGTTTGCTTTTGTATATAAGCCTACTGTTTTTGAAATCCATCCTATGGTCATTTTCCCAAACAATGTCTAGCTATAGCACTCCCCTGAGAGTTAAGCTGTACTGCCCTTCTATGTTCTTGGACTCTAGTCCATTATTCCCCTACCTGATTCCCCCACATATCTGTCTCCACAATTATTGCAATTGATTATATATAACCCCCGCTACATCATCTGTATTACTGTCTTCTCCTTCCAATTTATTTTTACATACTTTGTTTTTTAAAGTATTATCAAATGGTATATACAAATTTATATTGACTTTCTTTCATTTTTGAAGTGATTTGTTTCATTTTAGGCATAAAAAGGGAGGGCAACTATTTCTTGTTTTCTTTATTCCATGTATCTCTACATTCGCTCTGTAAAATATTTTTCTAGCTTTGTTGAGTGCCCTTTTTCTGAACCATTCCGGGTATGCTAATGCATCGAAGCTTTTATCGATGTAATTTATTTCTTGCTCATCTTGCAAGGGGTCACACGTTCTCATTGCCCTAAGAAATAAACCTGTTAGAACCCCTATTTTTATATCATGACTATGAAAAGAAGAAGAAATGAATATATGAGTTTGTATGTGTGGGCTTTCTATATGTGCTGAATTCATATCCTGTTCTTTTCTTTCTATGAGTATGTCTAAAAAGGGCAGTTTATTATTGTTACTTTTCTCTAAAGTGAACTGGATATTGTTATCAAACTTATTAGATCTCATCTAGAAAAGTTTCTATTTTATTTCCATCCCCTTGCAGAATAGCAAAAATATCATCCACGTATCTCCACCATCCTTGCAGTTTTAAGTTAGGGACATTCACATTAGGAACTAGATTAGTTTCGAAATATTCCATATAGATGTTAGCGAGTATAGGTGATAATGAGGACCCCATAGCTACTCCATATTTTTGTTTGTAAACATGTCCCTCAAACGTGAAATAAGTATCACTGACACACAAATTGATCACTCAAGGAAGACGCCTATTTCGATGTTTGGATTGAAAAATACCCTCATTATGTTTAGTCTGTAGGAATTCTAATACTTTATCTAAGGGGACATTGGTGAATAATGCTACTACATCAAAACTAACCATGTGTCCCTTTATATTCTTTTTCTTAACTTTGTCTATGAAATCTACTGAATGTTTAATATGGGATTCTGAAAATATACCTAAGTATATTCCTAGTTCTCCAGCTAACCACACAGCTAAGTTTTTGTTAGGAGATTTCCTACTAGAAACAATAGGGCGTAGTGGGCAGCCCTCCTTGTGTATTTGGGGCTGCCATATATATATGCAAGTTCAGGTAATTTACTTGAGAATAATTTGTAGTGCATAGCATGTCCTTCCCATTACCTAGTCTACTGATTATTTTCTTCACATTCTGATTAAAGGTATTCTGAAGCTTTTGGATTGTTGGAGGATTCTCTATTTTAGCATAAGTAGTTTCATCATCTAGTAGCCTGTACATTTTAACCCTATATTCTGAGCTATTCATGATGACAATACTACCCCCTTTGTCAGCTTTCATAATTCTAATATCTTTGTAGCTTTTTAATCCCTTCAGAGCGATACTAAATCTCCTTGGCAAGATATCTCCAAGTTTGCTTTCATTACTTCCTATCATCACTATATGGAATATTTCGAAACTAATCTAGTTCCTAATGTGAATGTCCCTAACTTAACTTAAAACTGCAAGGATGGTGGAGATACGTGGATGATATTTTTGCTATTCTGCAAGGGATGGAAATAAAATAGAAACTTTTCTAGATGAGCTCAATAAGTTTGTAACAATATCCAGTTCACTTTAGAGAAAAGTAACAATAATAAACTGCCCTTTTTAGACATACTCATAGAAAGAAAAGAAACAGGATATGAATTCAGCACATATAGAAAGCCCACACATACAAACTCATATATTCATTTCTTCTCTTTTCATAGTCATGATATAAAAATAGGGGTTCTAACAGGTTTATTTCTTAGGGCAATGAGAACGTGTGACCCTTGCAAGATAGAGCAAGAAATAAATTACATCGATAAAAGCTTCGATGCATTAGCATACCCGGAATGGTTCAGAAAAAGGGCACTCAACAAAGC
>NC_061103.1:45139462-45153505 GCF_015104395.2 Macrobrachium nipponense
TAGAAAGGTTTGGAAAAACTTCAGATAAATAGAGAAAGGTTTGGACACTTCAGATAAATAGAGAAAGGTTTGGACATTTCAGATAAATAGAGAAAGGTTTGGACATTTCAGATAAATAGAGAAAGGTTTGGAAACTTCAGATAAGTAGAGAAAGGTTTGGACATTTCAGATAAGTAGAGAAAGGTTTGGAAACTTCAGATAAGTAGAGAAAGGTTTGGACACTTCAGATAAATAGAGAAAAGTTTGGACACTTCAGATAAATAGAGAAAGGTTTGGACACTTCAGATAAATAGAGAAAGGTTTGGAAACTTCAGATAAATAGAGAAAGGTTTGGACACTTCAGATAAATAGAGAAAGGTTTGGACATTTCAGATAAATAGAGAAAGGTTTGGAAACTTCAGATAAGTAGAGAAAGGTTTGGACATTTCAGATAAGTAGAGAAAGGTTTGGACACTTCAGATAAATAGAGAAAGGTTTGGAAACTTCAGATAAATAGAGAAAGGTTTGGAAACTTCAGATAAATAGAGAAAGGTTTGGACATTTCAGATAAGTAGAGAAAGGTTTGGAAACTTCAGATAAGTAGAGAAAGGTTTGGACATTTCAGATAAGTAGAGAAAAGGTTTGGAAAACTTCAGATAAGTAGAGGAAAGGTTTGGGACACTTCAGATAAATAGAAAGAAAAGGTTTGGACACTTCAGATAAATAGAGAAAGGTTTGTACACTTCAGATAAATAGAGAAAGGTTTGGAAACTTCAGATAAATAGAGAAAGGTTTGGACACTTCAGATAAATAGAGAAAGGTTTGGACATTTCAAATAAATAGAGAAAGGTTTGGAAACTTCAGATAAGTAGAGAAAGGTTTGGACATTTCAGATAAGTAGAGAAAGGTTTGGACATTTTCAGGATAAATAGAGGGTTTGGACATTTCAGAGTAAGAGAAAAGGTGGAAACTTCAGATGAAAGGTTTGTTTGGACACTTTCAGATAAATAGAGAAAGGTTTGGACATTTCAAAGATAAGTAGAGAAAGGTTTGGAAACTTCAGATAAGGAGAAAGGTTTTGGACATTTCAGAGTAGAGAAAGGTTTGGACACTTCAGATATAGAGAAAGGTGGACTTTCAGATAAGTAGAGAAAGGTTTGGACATTCAGATCTAGAGAAAGGTGGACATCAGAGAGTAGAGAAAGGTTTGGACACTTCAGATAAATAGAGAAAAGTTTGGACACTTCAGATAAATAGAGAAAGGTTTGGACACTTCAGGTACTTGTAGGAAAGTTTGTTCACATTCACACACACACACACACTCTCTCTCTCTCTCTCTCTCTCTCACACACACACACACACATACAGGCACTAGCAATTGCAGTCTCCCTCTCGTTTTCTCTCTCTCTCTTAAACACACATTCCCACACCCACACACACACTCACGCACATACACACGCACATACACACACACGCATTTAATCAAGTCACGTATGTTTGCTGTGTAACGTTGGGTTATTAATCACTGTGTTTACTTTCCTTGGGGCATCCTGGGCCCGAGTTGGACGTCGCCAAGAGACAGTATGAGAAAAATTCTGGATATAAGCGGGGAATGGATTCTGTTATGAAGTGATGTAAATGTATACATATATACGTATACACACACACACACACACACATATATATATATATATTATATATATATATATATATATATAATATTAATATATATATATATATTATATATATATATATATATATATATATATCAACATGTATGTATTTTGTATGTATATATTAAACCCTCTGGCTCGTTTACCGAGTATGTTACGATACGCTGATGTGTCAGTATCGTCGATTTTCAAATTACGAAAGCTTTCGTAACCTAGAGGAAGCAGGGAAATGTAGAGCTAATCCAAGTCGAGAATAGAGCATCTGCTCTGCGAAAACTACGAAACAGTGTGTTAAGCTATGCGCTTAACACATGTGATATAAGAGGGAATTACACAGTATCATCAGAGATGAAATTACAGCCATACCAAGGGAAGATGTAAAACAAGGCTGCGATAACAAATGGCAGACTTTGAAGGATAAAGACGTTCGTACCTTTAAGTAAAGGGTCACAATGAGTCAGAGTCCTCTTCCTCCCGAAGGATGTCAGGATCCCACTGCCGGAAAAGGATTTCGAAGGACACGGAAAGAACTCGGGTACTGAATCACTCTTTTACTGATGAATTACTTCGAATCATAAGTCACGCAATCCGTATAATTTATGAAACCCTTTAAGTCAAAATCTCGTAGAATAAAGAGATCCGGGTACATAAGTCAGGGAATCCGCATACCTCAAAATCTCGTAAAAAACAGTGATCAGGGTATTTTCATTCTGTTTTTGGTGTCAATGACAGAGTAATGCATGCATGTGCAGAATTGAAAAAAGGACTTAATTACTCCTTAAATAATATACTTCCTATATCACTCAATTTAATATATACAAAGCTCCTTAAAACTGTATTCTCCTATATGCATTCTGATAGTCATACAGGTATGGACGCAAGATTAAATATAATTATAAACGCTTTTCAAATCCCAAAACTGATAAATACCATCCCACATTTGCAAAGGTAACACGATGACGTATCCTGATGGAAGCTTCGCCTGTAGGTAGTTACATCTACATGGTCCCTTTACTTGAGATATTTTGACGTGGAATGTATGTTCCATTTGATTAATAATAACAATATATAAAACAATGTCTCTAGATTAAGATCTCACTCAAGTCAAAGCGGAATGACCACTAACACGAGAGAACAAAAACTAAATGAACTTTAAAAAAATATATCATTCGTATCAAAATTTAAGGTATCGTAAGTAGAATCATATCAAAACGTAAATCAACAGCGCTGATTAAATACGAATATCTAACACTTCCTTCACTACGTTGAACTGGAAAACCCAAAACATTAATTCGTAAAATAGACCTGCTAATGTCATCTATTATCACCCTGGGAACTAAAAGTAACCGCCTTTTTTTTAGGTAACCGGCTCCCTTGGTAACCGGCTTCTCCAGGGATGGTTTACGTCTTCGCCGGTAGTTGGCGCTGCATTGTTGTGATCGTCTTACAAGAAACTACCGAATTATCGTTTAACAGTCAGAGTGGAAAGAACGTAAGCTATGCCACTAGCATTCGTTCATACATATTTTTATCATCTCAATTTCACTGTTATAAATGATGTATTTGTGTGCCTGAGTGAATGTATTATCAAATATGAGAAATCTTTATCATAATATATTTTAATCTAAGATTTCTTCTCTTAATGCATCGTTCCTTCAAATGAAGTTGCTCATACAGTTTGACGAAAGGATATGGGATAAAAACGAAATATTTTGGGTGACTAATAGCAAAGTCTTATATCGGGAGAACTTCGCCTATATTGGTAGTTATAAGGTTGATTAAGGTCGAAATTTATCTTCATATTAATTTACTGCGTTGCATGATATGTAGTTCACGAGGTTTATTAAATAAAAAAAAAGCCAAAATCTTAAAAATCTGAATTTTCAATGTCCAGACCTACGCAACTGATTAAGGTCGAAATTCAGCTTTATATTAATTTATTAATTGCATGATGTATAGTTAACGAGGTTTCTTAAAAAAAAAAAAGGAAAATTCTTAATTTTCAGAGTCCATACATACGCAACTTTGACCTAAATTAGTGCAGATTATTTTGCGGTAGATTTCTTAAAACAAACTTATATATTTATCACTAATAAAATCACGCAATCCAATCAGCTTTGTAGGAAAGGTGAATGTGTCTTCTCCATCACAATATTTGATGCAATATACCTGTCGAAATAGAATAGCCGTGAGAAGGCAGAAGCTTGTGAGATATTTTATTTATTTGCACAGGCAATATGCACAGAGCCATCTCCCCCTCCTTTAAGGTTCTGAAAATTAATTTGTCAATTTTCATATAAACGTAAACGTTGTGGTAACAGGAAGAGACGATAATCGTTGATTCTTCCATCCTGTGACCTGTCTCTCACTAATCAGGGTAACAGGATGAATTTAGAGGTTGAAAAGCAGAAACTTAATAAAGAAAAAAATAAATTAAAAAGGCCAATAAGGACCTTCTCCTTACCGCTATGTGTTTAAGACATTCCGACCATGTACTTAGATAGAGAAACTATCTAACTTGTACGGAATCCCAGAATAAAATTGCTCAGCATAATGTTAAATTATTAGCAAAATATGAGCAGTTTTCTTAACCTACAAGGGGAAGAAAGGAAATCTTGGGCTATAGTATAGCGATAACATACTTTTTTTGCTTTGGACAGCACAAAATCACGGGGTGAGAAAATGCGTGTAGAAGCGCAGATGATAAAAAAGGGAAACACATAAATATGTGAGATGACACCAGGAGAGGATATGACACAACGAAGAGGATGCAACGTCCCAAGGTAAGGTAAGCCATGAAGAAGGGTAAGAGTGGAAGATAGAGACGTAAAATAAAAGTTCACGTGGGAACTTATGAGGACCCAGGACCGAAAGCAGAATTGAGAGGAGATGGAAGATGTTCGATATTCAAATCAGTCTTTTACTGACAATGTCTTCGAAATATACTAGATCGCAAGATAGGTGTAGTTTATGTGTCAGGTATTCTGGTCCTTTAATCCTTTTAGCCTATAATAATTTCTTGAATGATTGTCCTCATTGTACTCTCTCTCTTTCACTCTCTCTCTGGTGTCAATGCCAAAATAGGATTGAGACTGTATGATTATATATATATATATATATATATATATATATATATATAATATATATATGTATGTATATATAAAAATATATATTATATATATATATATACATATGTATTGTTATATATGTTTACTATATTATATATATATATATTATATATATATATATATATATATATATATATATATATAGAACATATGTCTATGCTTTCATATCACGCATTAACTATACAAATATATTATCCATATTACACAAGAAATTCAGGAAAATCATGGAAACGTCTCTCGCTCAGATGAGCAGAGAACGCTGTGAACGTTAATTTAACACGTATATATTCGCTGAGATCGTGTTGACAGAGCTATTAACATATCAACAAGAAGCCTTATGCTATTGTAATACAAGATATGATTCTCAGTGCAGAATATACATATGTATATGTATGTAGTATGTATATATAGTATATATATATATATATATATATATATATATATATAATGATATATATAATATATATATATATATATACATTAAAATTATTTGTTACCCTTCTGTTCTATATATATATATATATATACATATATGTTACCTATTCTGATATGTATATATATATATATATATATATATATATATATATATATATATATATATATCTATATATATATATATATATATATATATATATATATTAATACATTAAAATTATTTGTTACCTTCTGTTCTGACAATAACGTTTTCATAAAACACTTTCGATCTAAATAAAGCATTTTATTTTTTATTCATTAATCTTCCAGTGCAAAATAATCACAGAATATATTCAATCCGCTTGAATTTTTATAATTAAAAAAACTGGGGTTATTAAACCTAGCGGATTTTCAATATTAACTTTGTAGGCCCGTCAAGCAATTTGTATTTTGTTGCCTCCATGAAACAAAAAAAGAAAAAAAAGAAAAAGAAATACGAAGTCTTAAATTTATGACAATATTCTAAGATAATAAGTTTGTTCCCTGATTCTTAGTTGAATAAATACATGTTTAAAACATCTACAGAATTTGAAATGCTTCTTAAAAATATTCGTGCATTTTGCTAAAGATGGAATTACAATGACGAAATTTTGAAAGCATTTAAAAAAAAAAAACAGTAAATCTGATAAACTTAGAGTAATCTTTGTCCCGAGTGTTAGTTGAATAAATTCATATTAAAACATAATCTACAAAATTCTAAATTCTATTGCAAAATTCTTTTATTTAGCTACAGATGGAATTAGAATGACGAGGTGTTCCTTAAAAAAAAGATGAAATAATATGAAAAGATATACTAATAACCTTCATGTCCTGATTGTTAGCTAAATAGAAATATGCTAAAAAAAATCTGCAAAATCTTAAATACTACTGAATGCTGTAGTATACAAATTTACCTAGAGAAGAATAAATATGTAAGGATATAGCAACTAACTTCCTCTAACTTTCCCCTCCTCTCATAAAAAGTAACTGAATATCATTCTCTTTTCAAGTTTTTGTTTATAAAAGTTCCTCATTCATGAACGTCTTGACTCTGACTAGACTCCGTATATTACAATGGATTTTTTTTCTCATCTTTATGGGAATGGGACTATATATATCATTCATATACATATGCAGTGTGGTCTCCATTCTGAAATGTGTAATTCATGTATGCATATGCAAGTATGGCCTCTGGAGGGCATTGTGTAATTTATACATACAAATGCAAGTGTGGTTTAACAGTGTATTGTGCACAGAACAACTAAAGACATTCTATGCTCCATAGGGCAATTACCCTGTATCATTTCGACAGATAAAATGTATAGTTGTATAGATGCCCTCGATTAAAAAAAATATATATATATATATATGTTATATATATATATTATATCTATATATATATATATATATATATATATATATATATACAAAATGTAAAAAAATATAGCTAAGTTTTATCATGAACATGCATTTACATACTGTAAAAAATCAAATCAAAATGTTCGTAAAAGTTAAATCAGTTTTATCACTACCATGCATTTGCATATTCCATTTCTATAAATGAAAAAAAAAATACAAAAAAAGGCACGAGAGACAAATTCTTCCATTTTTAACCCTTGTAGTCGGTCTGTACCATTCAAGGAGGCACAAAAGATATGCAAATGCTGGGGTAACCGGATGCAAAGCAGTGCTGGAATGCATGCAATAAGCGTTTGCAAATTTCTTTCACTGGATAATTAAGGTTACGGCATGACCTAGTCTCACTCCCAAAGACCACCCTCCTCCCCTAACCCCGAAAAAATAATGTTTAACGCTGAATTATATATATTGAAAGGTCGGGGATTCATGGGAAAAGATAGGAAATGTCAGTTGAATTTATAAAAAAATAAGTTTATTTTATTTATTTATTTATCTATTTATTTATTTATTTTATTTATTTATTTATTTATTTATTTATTTATTTATTGACTAATATATTACTTTATTTATTTACTTTTTTATTTCTTTATGTATTTATTTATGTATCAATTTATCATTATTTATCTATTTATTTAATTAAATTACTTTATTGATTTTTATTTATTAAATTTCAAATATCAGGTTTTATCTAATTTATTTTTTCTACTTGTTTATCTTATTTTATTTATTGATTAATTTACTCACATTTATCTTGATAAATGTCTTATGTAGAATGACTGTGAAATTATATGTTACAAAATTACAAAAAGATACATACTTAAATAATACTACCTCACATTTGCTTTACCTGAGAACTCTTCCCTTTAACATAAGTAGTATGACTTAAAGCTACCACCTTATGACGTCCTATATGACTGTAAATATTATAGATTCCAACAATCTTTCAAAAGCAAAACACAATCACAAGCAAATTAAGTCAAGTAGACTTCAAAAGCCAATCAAGAGATAAACAGTGTCTCACAGGAAACATCATCTTTTAAGCTAGACTTTCACCGCATGCATATACAATACCGTGCTTGTTTACAAGCATTATGCATGCGCCCCTGTGTCATCATAAGCGATAATACGCCCACTACAGGGAAGAAGCATTACAGAGTCGTGCAAAAAAAAAAAAAAAAAAAAAAGGCCTCGACTGCATTAATTTTCAATAATGGGATGCTAAAACGTCCCTCCAGCTGTATATGAAATGAACGTATATTAACATTTTTTTTTATTTGGCTGGGCGATGTTTAGGTAAAATCTTGGTTGTTCTTGAAGAATTTTTTTTTTCAGACTTGGATAATATTATCGTGGATGTTAGCTGACAGCAAAAGGCATCTAAGTAAGTTGCCTACTCTAGATCAATGTATACATACTGATTAACACTAGCAGCAGATCCTAGAATGGTGGAAATTAGACTATATCATCTCAAGGGAAAGATTAGATAACATATTTGAAGTCTTTACTTAGAAAGACAATTAATTCTTGATCCACTGATGGCTTCCAATAACTTAATGGTCAGTCGGAATTGGAATATGGGCAGTTATCATGTTCCAACTAAGAAATGTTTCATTGTCCCCCCTAGACAAGGTGAATCATATATATATTTATATATATATATATATATATATATATTATATAATATATAGGAATATATATTTATATATATTGATATCTATATTATACATACATACCATATATATATAATATATATATATATATATATATACTATATATATAAAACACACAATTTTTTATATACACATTTATATACATATATATATATATATATATATATATATATATATATATATATATATATATATACATTTTTATATACACATTTATATACATATACAAATATATATATACTATATATTCGGTATATATCTTATATATATATATATATATATATATATATATATATATATTATATGTGTGTGTGTGGTGTGTGTGTGTGTGTATTATGGAAGTTCTTTATATTTGCAGATGATACTTCCGATTCAGTAATTCCCTGCATTTCATTCGTTGATGGCATGAAAGTGGTTCAGGTTCCCGCCCCCCGCCCAACCTCTTATTTTTTAAAAATATTCCCTTGCCTATTATATGAATATTCCCAGTAATTTCCGTTCTATTAACCACCCCCTACTTTGCTGTGCATTGCAAGCCAATTTCCTACTTCGTCTCACAAGCTAAATTATCATAATTTTTTAAAAGTTTTTATCATTCTATCCAAAATAAATTCTGAGTTACCCTGTATGTCAAATTAATGAGATTTGCTCAAGGATTCGATGGGTAACTAGTATGTGGTCTGTCATTAATTAGTTAAGTATATTTGATCTCATCTTCTGCGTCTAATACCTAATCACTTTCAGAATCGTAGTTTTGATTTTTATTATTGACTGGACGCCTGATTGGATTTGAGTATAAGAATATATATAGATAATATATATATATCTATATAATATATATATATATATATATTCTATATATATATATAATATATTATATATATTTATAATAATTATATAATATATTACTAAATATATATAATAATATATTATAATATATTATATATGTATTATCTATATTAATATTATTAATAAAGCTTAACAAATTGTAAGCCTTTAATATCTAATTTCGCTCTAATCTTGGAAATTAAGATAATTAATATATAATGTAAACCGAAGGGGAATTTCTTAGTTTATAATAATTTCGGTTCACATATATGAAAATATATTTAACTCCGAGGTAGAGAGAATTAGATATTAAAGGATATTTTCAGCTCGAATAATCTATATGAATCACGGTGATGTGATAAACATTCGTGGATATATTATATATATATATATATTATATATATAATATATATATATATATATATATATATATATATATATATGATATACATATTATAATAATGTGAAACCAGCCTGCCAACTACGGAGGCATTTCCTAACCTTGCTTTCGTTTAAAAAAAACCAGTCGTCGTTTAATGAATAAAAATAACAGTAATTAATGAAAACTTCAAAATTCTCCCGAACTGGGACGAACTAACGTCAGCAAAAGCTATGAGTATTTCCAGGAAACGGCAAAATCCTTGGATAGTTTTTTTTTCAAGTGTTTTTTTTTTCTTCAAGTGCATAAACACGAGGCGGCACCTAATTAAGCAGCAGGGAATTTTTTGGCACTTTTTTTTTATTATTATTGAGGGAGTCGCAAAGCTTTCCCTGCGCGAGAAAGGACGCATGACTTGGAGAGAGAGCTTGGGGGAAAGCTGCCATGATCTGTGCGCGAGGTGGTTTACCTGTCATTAAAATCAACGTAAACCTAACCTAACTAGGGGCACGGCCAAAAAAAAAAAAAAAAAAAAAAAAAAAAAAAAAAAAAAAAAATGGTGCCTGCTTAACATATGATGAAATCATATGAATTACGAAGTAGAGCGAAATGGATATTAAAGGATATTTGTAACTTAGTGCATACGCAACACAATACACATACACATCACACCACACACACACACACACACACACACATATGTATATATATATATATATATCATATATATATATATACTATATATATATATATATATATATATAGAAATTATAGTAATATATATGCTGGCTGCCTTATAGAAATGAATCATCAAAATAAAATGTATTATATATATATATATAAATATATATATATATATATATATATGATATATATATATATATAGTATATATATATGTGTGTAGTGTGTGTGTGTATGTGTGTGTGTGTGGTGTGTGTGTGTGGTGTGTGTGTGTGTGTGTGTGTGTGTGTGTGTGTGTGTGTACTTCTACAGAATTTATCGTACGAGCGTTACCTTCGAGTGTGAGCTCATAAACATTCCATTCATGTACTGAAAATAATGGCTTGGACCGTCTTCCATTTTGTCTTTGCATCCCGTTCGCAAAAGTATTGTCTATGTATTCAACAAACGGCAATGCATTTTCTGGTGCTTCTTGTTTTAAATATTGAATTCCTCTTGGTACATCATCAATAGGCAGAAAGGCTAAAGCATTAACTTTCCGACAAAATAAAGAATAGTCTGTATCATTATTGCAATGAGTAACAAGACCCAATTGCTGAATTTTTCTCCACCTCGTTTGGCAAAAATGAAAGAAACAAAAATGCACAGCAACATCACCTAAAGCAGGCAAAAATGCATTTCGAGCTGCAAGTTCAAAGTCAATGCTAACTTCTGTTACGTCAGTTTCAATTCCGTGTGCTTCCATATTTTCTAAAATTGCATACAGCATTTTAACATAAATCTCTTCAGATTTCCCTGGTAGTAAAGCAAAAAGAAGTGGATGTATTTCCCTGTGAATTTCGGCATGAATTGTATATATTTGATAAAAGATGTTGGGACACGTTTCAAAAGTGCCATCAGCAAACCAGTGCTTTGAGGATCCCAACTTTTGGAGTGATGATGATGATGGGGCTGCAAAGATTAAAACTCTATCCTCATCATCTTGTCCAGTATCATGTAGCAGCCAGTTTTCTCCTCCTACTGTTATTCTAAATCTACCTTGCACATCTACATTGGCTGATGATGTCGTAAGCTTGGGAAATTGTTTACTTCTCACTTTCCGAATACTTCGAGTCATAGAAGCAGTGGTAGGAAGCAGCGGCTGGGAACATTCAGGAACCTCACTCATTGCTTCAGATATTATTGCTGCAGGCGTTTCAAATGTTGTACTAGCCTTTTCTGTAATTTTGTTTTTTGCTTGCAACGCATGCACTTTTTTTTAGCACCACCTGTGAGGTTATGATCCGAGGTTTTCATAATTTGTTGATTTCTACTTAAGATGAGGCGACGGGGACACATTCGATCTTCACATCGCCAATAAGAAGCTGTTTTGGTTGCGCTATTCCTCGTATAATAGTAACCATTGTAGCATAGTTTATCATTTCCTCGCGTGGTTTTCACGAATTTTATAGTACTTTAAATTTTGGGGTTCGAGATGAAACTAAATAACCAAGAAAATATTATTTTGAAATGTAAACTTTATTCTAAAAGAAACGAGTCTTTATACCAAACAACTTAACGAGGTAGAAAGTTTATCAACCAAAAGTATATTTAACCGAACAATTTCTTAGCCGAAATTCCTTTAAGCCAGATTAGTCATTAGGTAAAAGAAGGGCTATTAACCCCAAATCTGTTTAGCCGAAAAATTCCTTAGCAGAATGTGCTTTTAGACTAAAGTGCTTTTAGACTAAATTGCTTTTAGACTAAATTGCTTTTAGACAAAAGTGCTTTTAGACCAAAGTGCTTTTAGACTAAAGTGCTTTTAGACCAGAGTGCTTTTAGACCAAAGCGACTTAGACGAATGTGCTTTTAGACTAAAGTGCTTTTAGACTAAAGTGCCTTAGACGAATGTGCTTTAGACGAAAGTGCTTTAGACGAAAGGGTCGTATCCCATATATATATAAATATATATATGGCCAAATAAAAACAAAAAGGTGCTGATCAACATATATGAAACCATATGAATTTCGAGGTGGGGCGAAATGGATATTAAAGGATATTTGTAGCTTAATGCGCGCGCACACACACACACACACACACACACACATATATATATATACACACACACAAACTTGGTTCCGGAAAGTGCAATAACTCTCAAAAGTATGCGAGGTCTGAATACTTCGGCGTCAATATTTACAAGTTCCTCTCGTTTTACTGCAGAGGAGGCGCCATTTATACGCTTCGACTGAAGAAAAATATACAGAACTTTGAAAGGGCCAAGGGATGAAAATGAAAGCCTGAATAGATGGAAAGAAATTTTGCGTAGACGTGATCGCTAACAAAGCAATTTACAATAAACAGCACATTCCCTTGATTACTTTAATGATATTCACGATTTTGATGAAATGGAATGGAAATTACGAAAGTAAAGCTAAACCCTTTAAAAATATGTAAACATATATGTACCTATTTTATCGAGAGAGAGAAACTACCAATTATTTTTCATGTATTTACTTATACACTTGATAAATCTTTCAAAATTGATGATTATATTTTCGAGAAATACTTATAATCATCATGGTTACCTGTTACTGTTGTGATTGTCATCGTCTTTACTGTTGTCTAATACAGAAATGTATAAATAATAAAAGAAGTTATGCCAAGGTATTATGTATTTTCTTAAAATAAAAGATCGAAATAATGAATGGCATTTCCAATTTTATATTTGAACTTCAACAACTAAGATTTTACATGAAAATTGTCATATTGATTAGCATGACGACGTAAAATGCTTAGAACAACAACCACGATCCAGCACAATACTGCAATGCAGCTGACTGATTATTCCCAAAGCACAGAACTGTACGAACCAATTTACATCATTAAGTAAAAGTTCCAGAAAGATGAAGTGATTTCATACCAGCGCACAAGAGGTCATTAAGGTGGAAACCATCTCCCCTACGGGCGTTAGGGTCCAGTCATAATACTTGTGTCGTTAAGTGGCCCGTTGCATGACCTCGCTGACAGGTTTCTCCGGGGAAATTAATACCCCCTTTTAAGGGTTTAGTTCGCAATGGCATCTGGTCACGGATGCCATTGGCATATGTGTGTATAGGTCTGGGAGCTTGCGAGCGCGCAGGAAATGTTTCTGCTGGACTGGAAGTGTCTTGGATGGGTGTTGTTCCGTTGGAGACATTACTGTTTATTTTTATATGCGTTTGTATTTTGTTTTCAGTTGCTTTTATTTTTATTGCAGTGAGTACTTGATAATAATAGTAGAGGTAATACTAAATCTGGAATTTTGCAGTATTTGTTCGTTGAATAGAAAAATATGTTTCTGGTAATACATACATACATACATACATACATACATACATACATACATACATACATATACTATTATATATATATATATATATATATCATATATATATATACTACATTAATATACACATATATACATAAATTTGTGTACGTGTTCCAACACTTTGAAAACAATGAACAAAATGAACAATCCCTTATAAAATATGACGCTTGCTTTAAGTTGCGAATTCTGTTACAGAAATCTATAAAAGATTTCCTTCGGTTTACAAGTTAACACAACATCACAAATGAAACCAGAAGAACTCATTTTAACAGCTTCCATAAACTAAAAGCTATTTAAAAAAAAAATAGACTGAAACTCGCCCACGAAAGCATGAACTGCATGAGACTAGACTTCTTCACCACACAACTCACTGGATTTTCATGATCCTCGCTTCTCTTTTCTAGTCACTATCAAACGGAAAACTTTATTAGACTGAACTTCTCTCCAGCAGCAGAGCTAATGAGGAAACTTGAGGCACAAGAA
>NC_061103.1:45154005-45190939 GCF_015104395.2 Macrobrachium nipponense
TAAAAATACATAATACACGATAACAGAAAGCATTAGTTACACAAATCTAAAAAAAGAAAAAATTTTATATGCTGATACTTTTACAATGCCGCATCTCATTTTCAATAGGACTAAAAGCATTACAAAAACTTCCATGCTTAATATATTATTCGCAAACGTCCTTTTATGAGCAAAATTATTGGTCAATATACCTATCTGATTGTCGTGCTCCATATTTCACGTTTTTCAACCGTGAAAGAGGACTGGTATCATTTTTTGTGATTCTCGTCCACATTTATGCTTAGCTGGTTCGCTGGCGTAGCGGTTAGTGTCGTGGCATGCCACTCAGATGTCGCGGGTGTTCGTGTCTCCCCCAGGCAGATTTTAAAAATCATTGGCCCCTTTGGTGTGCTTGTTCCAAGTGAATATGTTTGTTTCATCTACTGCAATGATAATAATAATAATAATAAAATAATAATAATAATAAATAATAATAATATGTATAATTAATTAATTGATATTATTATTCTTATTATTATTATTATTATTATTATTATTATTATTATTATTATTATTATTCAAAGAAAACTCATAATCACATGAGTCAATAAAATGGGAAATTAAATCCACAATAGTATGTCTATTTGATTTTGTTATTGAAAATAAAATCAAACAGACATACTATTGTGGATTTACTTTTCCAATAATGATATTGATAATAATTTCATGGGACTCACAATTTACTTGTGAGTGAATATTATGGAAAAAAAAAAGAGGTTTTCTATTTTCTGCCTCGTAACAAGATTCACAGGATTTACGTCAAGGCGAGAACCTAAGCGTAGCGGGAGTCATTCTGATTGTCAGGGAGATATTTGTGTTTGTTCTTCTTCTTCTTCTTCTCTCGGGAATGAGAGGAAATAAGGGCACCAGATGTAGCTCACTCGGAACGTGCCTCATATACGATTATGGAGAGCACTTTTAGGGAGTAAGAGCCGGGTCGCAAATTACCGATATGTACTATACTATAGTAAAATCACATCAACCGTGCATCTGATGTTTAAGGCCAGTCCCTTACGACGCTCCTGATTGGCTATTGATAAGCCAACCACAGGATGTATGTTCCACCTCTCCTGAGGGATTATTTTGTGAGGGGTATCCCTCAGGAGTGTGGAGCATGCATCCTGCCTATGTGAACTCTTCCAAGAGAGGCTGAGAGTTTCCAGCCCTGCGATTGGTTTATCAACAGCCGATCACGAGCGTCGTAAGAGACTGCCATAGACATCAGATGCACTGTTGATATGAATCTACTATAGTATTCAACAAGTCCCGTTTTCTTTTTTTTATGCCCCTAGTTTAGGTTAGGTTAGGTTGGGTTGGGTTAACCTAGGTTAGTTCAAAGCAGGTTAGGTTAGGTTAGATTGTTTGTTTGTATGGTGTTTTTACGTTGCATGGAACCAGTGGTTATTCAGCAACGGGACCAACGGCTTTACGTGACTTCCGAACCACGTCGAGAGTGAACTTCTGTCACCAGAAATACACATCTCTCACCCCTCAATGGAATGGCCGAGAATCGAACCCGCGACCACCGAGGGGTTAGGTTAGATTAGCACAGTGTATATCCCTCGTAATTTGGGTGAAAATAATGAGATTATTTGCAAGAAGATTCTATGGTCCGTTTTTAAGATATGGCGTCCCGCTTTCTTTCAGGGAAGGTCTCGGTACTTGGTTACAGTTCGGGAATATATGTCACCCATCCTACATGATTTGTAGAAGGAACTGCTCTAAAATAAATACTGACGAGAATGAAGCTTCTACGGGGCATTCAAACGCCATTTTATGCGTTTTATATTACTTATATATGTCAGATGTCATAATTGAATATAGATCTAGATCCAAAAAGAAAAATTTGAGTCATGGTAAAATCTGTCTACATAGACGTTCTATACTTTCCTTAAGTATTAGTTACGAATTTTTAAAAAATTCAATACTTTTCTGTGCCATCATTCTCTATTTCCTAACGATTTTCTTTTATAAATATATTCATCAAACAAAGGAAAGTGATGGTACAATTTGTCCATGTACATGATATATTACCTTAAATATTTGTCACGAATTATAAAAAAATCAATAAATAAAATTTATCAATACATCTCATTATCATCCATCTTTTTTATGCTACATTTATAAATATACTGATGCTACATTTATAAATATATTTAACAGACAATATTAAAACCTACAGGGTATCTATCATTCCAGAAAATCAGGGGAAATGCTCTCAAATTCTTCGTAGTTTGCGATCACAATACCGTCCTCTTGTTGACGCCCAGGTAACTAACGTCTTTCGCAAAAGAACAAAACAATTATCCGCTGCAGTAATTAATCTCGATCATCAATGATGTTTTCCAGACTGACGTTTCATGAAATAAGACTTTTTTCTAAAGAATTTTTTTTTTCAAAGATGAAAATGAAAAAAGGCTTGAATTAAAAGACAGAAAATTAAAAAGACAGAACTCGGTTCATCACGAAGTTTTGGGACCTGGAATCAAAATGAGGAATCTTTCGGACCTATAATCTTAATCAGGAATGTTTTAGACATATAATCTCAATCTGGAATATTTTAAATCTGGAATCTCAATCAGGAACCTTTCAGACCCACAATCTTATTCAGGAATTTTTGGGCCTGGAATCTCAATCAGGAATCTTCCGGCCCTGGGATATTAATCAGGAATATTCCGGTCCTGGAATCTTAATCAGGAATTTTCAGGACCTGGAATCTCAATTATTAATCTTTTGGACCTATAATCTTAATCAATAATCCTTCGAACTTGCAATTGTGATCAGGAATCTTGTTACGATCCCGTGATAGTTTGTAGGAAATAGTTCTTTCCAAAACTACTGCTTTGGGTTATTACCTATTCTACAAAAACCATAGTTCCCTAATTATATGTCAATATTACTGTTACAGCAGGTGACGTTGGAGGCGTGAGGTATACTTCAGGCGGGACACGGAACTAGGCAGTAGAAGAGGGTGGACGTTCTAATAGTTGTGCGTTGCGAGTGTGATTTTAGCTATACTTCGGTGATCGTCCTGGGAATCGTGCATCGTTGGCTACGAAGGTAGCGAATTTATTTATGGTGAAAGCGCGCTTTGTGGAAGCGTAATGCTTCAGTGAACTTGCACGGTATATATTCCCGGACGATGTAGTTGATGAGGATTCGTCTCAACGAGGAAGTTAGCCCTGTTGCTGACTGTTGATAGCAACCATGTGATTTGTCCTTCTTGCAGATGTTCCCGTGGGGTGTCCCCCTGATCATTTGGATCAGTATTATTAATTATATAATACTTGCCTCACCTCCGTTTAAGAAACTGTAACTTTCAAAATTTCATTGCCTAGTTAACTATTGTAACTTTCAGTTGGATTGTTTTGTAACGTTTTTCATTACTTCGTTTATACGTTTATGGGTTTTTCTTTTGTTAATAATTATTTTAAATGTTTTCGTATGTTTTATTATTCCACTCTAATGTTTCTGCTGAAGATCATTATTATTAAAGCTCAAGCTATATATATATAAAGTGATAAAAGGACAATAAATTAAATATGTTATGCGCCTGAATCTGGCGGTAATAAACTTTTAAGTATTTAAGAATTGGTCCGTAACAAATCTTCTGGCCCTGGAATCTTAATCAGGAATCTTCCGGCCCTGAAATCTCGATCAGGAATCTTTCGGATCTATAATCTTAATCAGGAATCTTCCGGTTCTGGAATCTTAATCAGGAATCTTTCGGACCTATAATCTTAATCAGGAATCTTTCGGACCTATAATCTTAATCAGGAATATTCCGGCCCTGGAATCACAATCAGGAATCTTTCAGACCTATGATCTTAATCAGGAATCTTCCGGTTCTGGAATCTTAATTATGAATCTTTCGGAACCTATAATCTTAAATCAGGCAATTTCCCGGCCTAGAATCTCAATCAGGATCTTCGGACTATAAATCTAAAATCAGGAATCTTCCGGCCCTGGAATCTCAATCAGGAATCTTTCGGACCTATAACCTTAATCAGGAATCTTCCGGTTCTGGAATCTTAATCATGAATCTTTCGGACCTATAATCTTAATCAAGAATCTTCCGGGCCTAGAATCTCAATCAGGAATTTTTCGGACCTATAATCTTAATCCGGAATCTTCCGGCCCTAGAATCTCAATCAGGAATTTTTCGGACCTATAATCTTAATCCGGAATCTTCCGGCCCTGGAATCTCAATCAGGAGTCTTCCGCCCCCTGGAATCTCAATCAAGAATCTTTCGGACCTGGAATCTTAATCAGGAATCTTTCGGATCTGGAATCTGAAATCTGAAATCAGGAATCTTTCGGCCCTGGAATCTATATCAGGAATCTTTCGGACTTGAAATCCTAATCAGGAATCTTCCAGCCCTGGAATCTCAATCAGGAATGTTTCGGACTTATAATCTTATTCAAGAATTTTTTGGGCCTGGAATCTCAATTAGGAATTTCCAGCCCTGGAACCTTAATTAGGAATCTTCCGGACCTGGAATCTTAATCACGAACTTTTCGGGCCTGGATCTCAATCATGAATCTTTCGGACCTATAATCTTAATCAGGAATCTTCCGGCCCTGGATTCTTAATCAGGAATCTTTCGGACCTGAAATCTTAATCCAATCAGGAATATTTCGGACTTATAATCTTAATCACGAACCTTTTGGGCTTGAAATCTCCCGGCCCTGGAATCTCAATCAGGAATCTACCGGCCCTGGAATCTAAATCAGGAATCTCCCGGTCCTGGAATCTTAACCAGGAATCTTCCGGCCCTGAAATCCTAATCAGCAATCACCCAGCTCTGAAATCCTAATCAGGAATCTCCAGGGCCCTGGAATCCTAATCAGGAATCTCCAGGCCCTGGAATCTCAATAAGGAATCCCCCGGCCCTGAAATCCTAATCAGGAATCCCCCGGCCCTGAAATCCCAGCCATGAATCTTCCGAAATAGAAATCTGCAGAAATCAATGCGGGGACAACGACGTAAAAATAAAATAATAATTTATTCGGAATCGATTGACCCCGGAAGGAATATATTAACGATTCTGGCTCAGATTTTGGCTCCAATTTGCTGTAATAAACAGGCTTATGGTCCCGCATTGGTCGTTAGTGCTGCATCCCCCAAAATAAAGTACCTTTTAAAATTTTATTTCCATTTTTGGAATCATTAGGGGATGTTGTTGTGGCTAATGAAAGTTAATGAACGTGCGGTCGGTGCCATTTCTAATAAATTCATAAAATGTACGGTGCCACAAATCAACCATTTCCTCGACCATTTCACCTTATCAGGACTGTGAAGCAAAGTATATAGTAGGTATAGATGAATTTTATAAATATACGCTAATCAAATTGTTTTGAAAACACGTATAGTAGTTGATATAAAAACCCTTCGAGATGGAAAATTACATTTGATCATTTCTAATGGAAGAGTATATTTGATCATTTCTAATGGAAAAGTATATTTGATCATTTCTAATGGAAAAGTATATTTGATCATTTCTAATGGAAAACTACTATATTTGATAAAATTTTAATGGAAAACCGTTTGTTAATTCCTTACAAAAAATATATTTTTTTATAATTTCGATTGGACCACTATATTTGATAATTCTATAATTCCTAAATGAAAACTATATTTCAAAAATTCGAATGGAGAACTACATTAAATTGATGATTTATATTTCTAAACTATATTTGACAATTCCTTACAAAAAAACTATTTTCGATAAGTTCGAATGGGGCACTATATTTGATCATTAACAATGGAAAACTATATTTGATGATTTATAATTCTAAACTATATTTTGATCATTCCTAATGGAAAACTATTTGATAATTTCTAATGGAAAACTATAACTGGTAATTTCCAACAGAAAACTATAATTGATAATTTCTAATGAAAACTATATTTAATAATTTCTAATGGAAAACTATAACTGATAATTTCTAAAGAAAAACTATATTTAATCATTCCTAATGGAAAACTATAATTGATAATTTGTAATGAAAAACAATATGTAATAGTTTCTAATGGAAAACTATAACTGATAATTTCTAAGGAAAAACTATATCTAATAATTTATAATGGAAAACTATAACTGATCATTTCTAAGGAAAAATTGAAAACTAAATCTTATTATTTCCAATGGAAAACTATATTTGAAAATTTATAATAGAAAACCATATTTGATCATTTCCAAAAGAAAACTATAATTGATTCTAATGAAAAACTATTATTATTTAATAATTTCTAATGAAAAACTATATTTGATCATTTCTATGAAAAAATAAAACATAATAGTCTTTTTAATTGGGAGCAAATTCATAGTTATAATAGTACACCTGTGACGACAACTGACATCATGAATTAGGAACTCATTCAATTATCACAACATTCCAAGGAACATCTGCTGGAATACGAGTCACCAGCCATGCGCAGTGCGCAGGCGCGTCATCGCGAATAACATGACACGTAATGGAGAGTAATTCGAGGATGTTGCAGAGGAGAGTCACTTGATGATGTTGCAGAGGAATGCGAACTGGGACTTGTGCAATGCAATGCACACCGAGCACCGGCACATTACATCTTAATTGCTTGCGCCATTAAACAACAGAATATGAAGGAGGTGCCACTATTCCATTTTAGTTCATAAAAAGGGAATTAATTCTATGCCTGCGATTTATTTGTACAATATATAACAATGATAAAGTCATTACTTATGGAGGTTTTATTCGTACTGAAATACATGGAGAATTCTCTCTCTCTCTCTCTCTCTCTCTCTCTCTCTCAATGGTTAATATAATTTAAAAAGGTAGATAATAACAAAAAATGTCTCGTAATTTCCTTCTCTCTCTCTCTCTCTCTCTCTCTCTCTCTCTCTCTCTCTCTCAATGTTTAATATAATTTAAAAAGGATGATAATGATAAAAAAAATGTCTCGTAATTTCCTAGAGCCTCCAATTCCCCGTGGGAGTAAAGTGCCATCAGTGTACCTCACGCGGTGCACTGTAGGCACTCCTTAAGGTTCTTTGCAGCGTCCTTTCTGCCCCTAGCTGCAAAGTCCTTTCATTCCTTTTAATGTTGATATCTGGGTCTTGCAATTTCCCCACATATAAAAAAATAGACTATACTAATAAAATATAAAACTAGGTAAAAAAGTAAACAAACAAATACGGGCATCTAATTCAGCAATACGAACTAAGGTAACAGACCATAGCTCTTCAAATGAGCTTGATAGCCCACTCTTAAACTTAAGGGCACTGGCATCACTAATTTGCGCTTTTCATTAAATGCAGTAAAAGAGCTATTTATACCAGTGGGCAGTTTTGGCACAGTGCCATTAAACAGCAATAAATCTTGACCTTTGGCCTTCCTCGTATTGTGTGTGTGTGTGTGTGTTTTTTTTTTAAGTTAGTGGGGGTGTGATGAAGGATGTTTAAGAATGGTAGTTTTGTCTATGACCAACTTTTTATTATTCAAATTTGTTTACCCTTGAGGTTTTTATTTTTATTTTTTACTAGTGAGATTTTTCTTTTAAGTTCCTTCAAACGTGATCTGAAAATAAGTTTTTAAATCAAGCTTGAAAGTCAAGTTCTTTTCAGAACAAAGATTTTTTTTTCTCTCAATGGAGACGAAGGTTTTTTTTTCATATTCATCTTTATATTCCTTCAAAAGTGATCTGGGAGAAAGGTTTAATAAGAGCATGAATTTTAAGTCTACCAAGATCATTCACTTATTCACATCTTCAAAAGTCACTTGAGAATTTGGAAACGAAGAATTTTACCTTTTTATCGAAGAACTGAATTTCATGGAAAGTCAAGACCATTCGCTGATTGATAGATACTACACGACTCCAATAAATAAATACAACACAAGACAGAAATCGGTTAATCTAAAACGCCCCAAGTTACGTCAATGGAAAAGAAGACTAGACGGCTAAAATGAAATGGAAAAAGAAACGGTCATTACTTTATACCGAATCCTGGTGCTCGTTTATTTGTTTGTATGGTGTTTTGACGTTGCATGGAACCAGTGGTTATTCAGCAACAGGACCAACGGCTTTACGTGACTTCCGAACCACGTCGAGAGTGAACTTCTATCACCAGAAATACACATCTCTCGCTCCTCAATGGAATGGCCGAGAATCGAACCCGCGACCACCGAGGTGGGACGCCAATACCATACCAACCACGCCACTGAGGCGCTTGGTGTTCGTTTAACCTACGAGCATAAATTGTGAAGGATTATTTTTTACCAAGGTGGAATTTCAATTTCCAGCCCAGATGCTTTTACATGATTGCTTGCTTGCTGTTGGTGGGTAGTTCTCTTTGTGCTGAAAGGCCAGTGAGAATCCACTGACCTCAGAGGTCATCCGGAAAGACAGAGCGACATACACAGCTTACAAAGTGACCTCAGGTCATGACGTACAAAAACACGAAGACGTCGATGATCTATGACAGGTAAGCGAAACAGTTTTTCGGACATAAGAAACTTTTATTTTTTTTTTTTTGGGTGGGGGGGGGGGGTGTAAAAGCTCCCCTTTCTATATTTAGAAAAATCGAATTGTGATAAACAGTTTAATAATTATTTACGGAAAATTCAATATAAGGCAGCCTGGAAATCCTATAATAGAGTTTGGGAAAAACCTTAATCGGTTTTTTTAAAAATGCTAATGTTAAGTATGTGGTCGTTAAAAAAAAGTGATCATAAAATTGTTGTTTGAGCAATTTACATTGCTCTAGCGTCCCCATAAATCTCCAACTTTGGCAATAACCGACATTCTGCGTTGGCACAATCTGCTCCATTGAGAGATCGATACTTCTATGATAGGTAGCTGTTTTTAACGCTAATTCTTTATCGCTATTCGCTTTCAGTAAAAACGCAGCTATTATCAATATGTTATAATTATTGTTATGGGTTTTTTGATGGGTGTGGTATACTGAGGAAGAGATAAATGGTATACTTAATGCCTTCAACATTACTGACACGTTTCCTTTATGGACAGTTAAAAAATATATATATATATATATATATATATATATATATATATAATATATATATATATATATATATGACTGGTAAAATGTTCTGTTACAACAGTATGCCACTTAATAAAAGGAGCCCATAGATGCGCCAAGTATGAAAGTAATAGGAAATATGTGATTACTGATTAGAAGAGAGAGAGAGGAGAGAGAGAGAGAGAGAGAGAGAGAGAGAGAGAGAGAGAGAGAGAGAGCATTTTTGAGCTCCTTTTATTATATATATATATATATATAGATATATATATAATATATATCTATATATATATATAGATAGATAGATAGATAGATAGATAGATAGATAGATAGATAGATAGATAGATAGATATAGATATTCTACCACGTCAGAGAAAACGAAAGATAATTATTTTTTTTTTTGTTTTTTATAAGAGATCTCATATTAAAAACATTATCCAAACAACTAACCTTATTCAACAACGAACAAAAGCCTGAATTCTGTCCTTACCTAGAGCAATGTTTAATGCCTACCAAACGTTTAAACATTTGCAAACGTTAGTCCAGAATGCAAAATCCCTGGAATTCCAGAACACGGTATTATAAGACTGGGTAATACGTTCACAACAGTCCAGAGATCATATATACATCAGAGGTCAAGAACAGCGAAGCCGAAATTTTATATGCGAAGCATTAATCGAAAAAAATGTTAATAATAAAAAAAAAATTCGGTTCCCAACCGGGAATGAATAAAGTTCATATATCCAACTGCCACCCGCCATATTTCAGTTTTTTTTTTTTTTTTTTTTCCACGCTGCAAATGCGACCTTCATAATTTGGGAGGCTGAAATTGGTGTTATTCATTTCTCCACCATCGCCCCCCCCCCCCCCCCAAATCTCTCTCTCTCTCTCTCTCTCTCTCTCTCTCTCTCTCTCTCTCTCTCTCTCCAAGTGAATTATTTTCTAACAGGTGACGATTATTCTGACGAGGTAAATGATATGACACGGTGATTTATAGGAATGGAATATAGACTTTAATTCCAAGGCCAAGCGCTGGGGCCTACGAGGCCATCATTCAACGCTGGAAGGGATATTGTGAGTTGGTTGCTTCGAAAGGTGTAACAGGAGGGAAATAATAATTATCAGGAGACGGCGTTATAGCAGGATGGAAGACAGATAATATGCACGGAGGTATAGTAAAAGAATGAAAGGGGTTGAAGCTAGGGGCCGAAGGAACTACTGCAAACAATCTTTTGTAATGCCTACAGTGCACTCCTTGAGGTGCACTAACGGCAGTAGCCTACTTTACAATATACGATTCTCTGCAGGGTACCAGGACAGGACTATTCCAGTACACACATATATGACACAGAGAACCAAGGAAATATCTGTCAAAGTTGATTTTATAGAAAAATAAAATTAAAACGTTTAGGCTTAATCGTGTTTCAAAGAGAATATGATGATCTGTTAGGAACTGCTAATACATATTGCTCTTCAACGAGACGCCTGTGAGCAGAAAGTATGTCAAGAGCTTATTTGTCATCTATTACAGGAAATATAGGTCGAGCATCTCCACTGTGGGAGGTTAAGGAATGGCACAAGGTAATTTTCATCGTGTTATTTCTAGTTACCACACACACACACACATATACATATGCATATATATATATATATATAATATATATATATATATACTAATACTATATATATATATATATATATATATATATATATAATTTACTTCTCATGTTAACGAATGGCATAACCTAATTGGCATTACGTCATATCTAGCTGATCTCTCTCTCTCTCTCTCTCTCTCTCTCTCTCTCTATATATATATATATATATATATATATATATATATATATATATATATATATATATATATATATATATTATATATATATATATGTGTGTGTGTGTATATATATACATATATATATATATATATATATATATATATATATATATATATGTGTGTGTGATGTGTGTGTGTGTGTGATGTGTGAGTAACGACCCTTTCATCTAAAGCACTTTCGTCTAAAAGCACATTCGTCCTAAGGCACTTTGGTCTAAAAGCACTTTAGTCTAAAAGCAGTTTGGTCTAAAAGCACACTCGTTCTAAGGCACTTTGGTCTAAATAAAAGCACTTTAGTCTAAAAGCACTTTTGTCATAAGCACTTTGGTCTAAAGCACTTTAGTCTAAAAGCACTTTGGTCTAAAAGCACTTTAGTCTAAAAGCACTTTAGTCTAAAAGCACTTTAGTCTAAAGCACTTTGGACTAAAAGCACTTTGGTCTAAGGCACTTTGGTCTAATAGCACTTTATTCTAAAAGCACTTTGGTCTAAAAGCACTTTAGTCTAAAAGCACTTTAGTCTAAAAGCACTTTGGTCTCAAAAGCATTTGGTCTAAAAGCACTTTAGTCTAAAAGCACTTTGGTCTAAAAGCACATTCGGCGAAGGAATTTTTCGGCTAAACAGATTTGGGGTTAATAGCCCTTCTTTTACCTAATGACTAAAGGAATTTCGGCTAAGAACTTGTTTTCTTTTTACAACAAAGTTTACATTTCAAAAAGAACATTTTCTTGGTTATTTAGTTTTCAGCTCGAACCCCAAAATAAAAGGAAAGTACTATTAAAATTCGTGGAAAACCCCGAAGGAAAAGTATAAAACTATGCTACAATGGTTACTATTATACGAGGAGAACCGCGACCAAAACAGCTTCTTATTGGCGGTGTGAAGATCGAATGTGTCCCGGTCGCCTCATCTTAAGTAGAAATCAACAAATTATGAAAACCTCGGATCATAACCACGCAGGTGGTGCTGAAAAAAGTGCGTGTGTTGCAAGCAAAAAACAAAATTACAGAAAAGGCTAGTACAACATCTGAAACGCCTGCAGCAATAACAACATCTGAAGCAATGAGTGAGGTTCCTGAATGTTCCCAGTTCCTGAATGTTCCCAGCCGCTGCTTCCTACCACTGCTTCCATGACTCGAAGTTTTCGGAAAGGAAGAAGTAAACAACTTCCCAAACTAACGACATCATTAGCCGATGTAGATGTGCAAGGTAGATTTAGAATAACAGTAGGAGGAGAAAACTAAACTGGCTGCTACATGATAGTGGACAAGATGATGAGGATAGAGTTTTGATCTTTGCAGCCTCATCATCATCTTCACTCCAAAAGTTGGGATCCTCAAAGCACTGGTTTGCTGATGGCACTTTGGAAACTTGTCCCAACATCTTTTATCAAATATATACATTTCATGCCGAAATTCACAGGGAAATACATCCGCTTCTTTTTGCTTTACTACCAGGGAAATCAGAAGAAATTTATGTTAAAATGTTGTCTGCAGTTTTGGAAAATATGGAAGCACACGGAATTGAAACTGACGTCACAGAAGTGAGCATTGACTTTGAACTTGCAGCTCGAAATGCATTTTGCCTGCTTTAGGTGATGTTGCTGCGCATTTTTTTTTTTTTTTTTTTTTGCCAAACAACGTGGAGAAAAACTCAGCAATTGGGTCTTGTTACTCATTACAATAAGACGATACAGACTTTTCCTTTATTTTGGTCGGAAAGTTAATTAATTCTTTAGCCTTTCTGCCTATTTATGATGTACCATGATGTACCAAGAGGAATTCAGTGTTAAACAAGAAGCACCAGAAAATGCATTGCCGTTTTTATTGAATACATAGACCATACTTTTGTAAACGGGATGCAAAGACGAAATGGAAGACGGTCCAAGCCATTATTTTTAGTACATGAGTGGAATGTTTATGCGCTCACCACTCGAAGGTAATGCTCGTACGATAAATTCTGTAGAAGCATGGCATTAGCCGATTTGGGTGTATTAGTTAGAGCTTCATTCAACATTTAAATAAATTGTTCTGGATTTGTTCTAGGAAGCGAGAAAATACAAAATCATCAAAACAAGAATATCTTAATTTACCGTAGGAGCAAGCACAAAGAAAAAAAAATAACAACGTAGCAAGAAGAATTTCCAATGTTGTTGCCGATTACCAGGATCGTTCAGTGGAAGATTACCTCAGAAGCATTGCATATAATTTGTCTCTATTACTCATTTTCATTATTGTGTAGTAATAGTTATAATTTTATCTTTAACCTTATAAATTTATATTTTAATAAATTCTCTTAATTTTTATTTGTCCCTTTATTTTACCTTTTTATATATTTTATGTATTTTAGATCAAAGTGCAATGCTTTTAGTCTAAAGTTTCTTTAGACCAACAAAGTGCCTTATACGAATGTGCTTTTAGACCAATCGCCTTAGACGAATGTTGCTAGACTTAAGTGCTTTTTATACCAATGCCCTAGACGGAAGTGCTTTAGACGAAAAAGTCCCTAGACATTATATATATATATATATATATATGTATATATATATATATATATATATATATATATATATAGTATATATATGTTATATATATTGTACTAGAATTTATACACATATATGTATATATGTATATATAAATTAAATATATAAGAGTATACTATATATATATATATATATATATTAATTATATAATATAGTATTTATATGTATATATATATATATATATATATATATATATATATATATATATACTATGGTATGTATGGTATATTGTTCTGTTATATATATATCCTATCTAATAAAAAAAAATGTTTATGACTGGTTATGTTCCTGTTACAACCATATCCAATACTAATAAAAAGGTAGAGAAAGAATACTATATTTCAGAGACTGCTTGTCTCTCTCTTCAGGTATAGTGATGAGAAAAGTATATAAGAAAAGGTGGTATTTTTATACAAGAGATCCATCAACAGGTAAGCCAATTTAGGTCACCCCCGTCTGATAATCTTCCTTTAATCTTCTTAAGCGTTGGTTGAATGAAAACCTTGTCGATCACATCTGAAACCCATGCTCCTTTGAGATGTTCATTACCTGCCTCTCCTTTATTAAGGCTGATTCCATCATTTGACTCTTGTACCGGAAAAGTTGCTGCTATAAATTATAACATGACATTTCCAGTTTATACTATGGTTATATTCTTTTATATGGCTGAAAATAGCTGAGTTCTGTTGTCCATAACCTAACTGACCATTTGTGTTGTATTAATCTTCTGGGGAAGCAATTTTCCTGTAAATCCGATGTAAGATTGGTCACAGTTTGTTACGCCTTAACGATTGTTCCCCAGATTTCCTGGAAAAAGAATTTGAACTAATTCGTAAGCAACTTTCGTCTTTAAAGTATCCTGACCATATAATTGAGAAAGCAATTCACGAAGCAAACGTAATTTTCTACCGAACCCCTCAAAACAAGACCAAAGAGATACCGTACAATAAAATAAAAATTCCTCACCTGGACAGCATTAAGACAGTGACTCAGACCCCCTCAGAAAACTCTAACCCTTTTGCATTTACTTACCCAAACACCTTAGCCAAATCCCTGATTAACGTCCAACAAAAGACATTCCCCAAGGAAACAGGGGTTTATGAAATCCCATGCCAGGATTGTGACCAATCTTACATCGGATTTTACAGGAAAATCACTTCCCCGAGATTAATACAACACAAACGGTCACTTAGGCATGGACAACAGAACTCAGCTATTTTCAACCATATAAATGAACATAACCATAGAATTAAACTGGAATTTGTCACATATAATTTATAGCAGCAACTGCCTAGTACAAGAGTCAAATGATGGAATCGGCCTTAATAAAGGAGAGGCAGGAATGACCAATCCTTCAAAGAACAATCAAAATCCAAAAGGAGCATGGGTTTCAGATGTGATCTACAAGGTTTTCATTTTCATTCAACCAACGCTTAAGAAGATTAAAGGAAGATTATCAGCGGGGTGAGCCTAAATTGGCTTACCTGTGGATGGATCTCTTGTATAAATACCAACTTTTCTGTAAACTTTTCTAATTCATATACCTGGAGAGAGAGACAGCAGTCTCTGAAATATAGTACTTTTCTCTCTGTATTTTGGTGTTTTTATGGGCTCCTTTTTATTAGATACATACACATATATATATATTATATATTATATATATATATATATTAATATATATATATATATATATATATAATATATAATATAGTATATATATATATATATTAAGAACGAGAGAGAGAGAGAGAAGAGAGAGGAGAGAGAGTGAGAAGGAAGAGAGAGAGAGAGAAATACGACAGTGAAATATTCACATACAGAAGAAGAAGGAGAAGAAGGAAGGAGAGAGAGAGAGAGAGAGGAAGAGAGAGAGGACGAGGAGAGAGAGAGAGAGAGACGAGAGAGAGAGAGAGGAGACTCTATCTTCCACAAAAGGAACATTTCTGGAGAAGCGGACGAAATGGCAAGCCAAGCGACAGGACATCTTGCACGCATGTAACCCTAATTGCTTCCAAGAACAACATTGTTACGGTCAATTGGTTGCGATGATTGCTCATGGTCTCATGTATAGCTTCCTACTTGACCTGGATTCGGAAGAATAACGGTAATTACTGGTATTGTCTTCGGCATTGGGACTTTTTCTTATTTACCGGGAAGGCATTATCCACAATACCTGGCAAGGTATTAAGTCACATAGTACGGCCCATGCCCCTGTCCCCCCCTGTTTTTTACCTGAATGTCGTTATAGAGATATTTTTCGTTTCCGTTCGTTTTTTACTTTCGTTCTGATGTTCGTATGGGACCCGTTACCACAAATCTTATTAGATATTTTTCGTTCGCTTTTTACTTTCGTTCTGATGTTCGTAGTCGGGACCAGTTACCACGAAATCTAATAAATATTTCTTGTTTATCATATATACATATATATATATATATTATATATATAATTTATATATATATATATATATATATATATATATATATACACACATATATTTGAATACATGCTCAAATCTGTATATGTTCTTCGCGATTAACCTCTTATTCATTCAACCATCGTGAATAGCACCGTATTTATAAAAACAAAATAATCTTCTGGGGTTTTACTTAAGCTGTGGAATTCCAAAATATCTTTGCGAATATAAATAAACTGCTAATAAGTAATAACAACTTACTTAATAGTTCCTGAGTGAAGGCCCCAAAAATATATTAACATATACTTAATTCGGATAAATGCCTTGATAATCAAATACTTATAAGCTC
The DNA here is from genome assembly GCF_015104395.2 of Macrobrachium nipponense. Classification (NCBI taxonomy): domain Eukaryota; kingdom Metazoa; phylum Arthropoda; class Malacostraca; order Decapoda; family Palaemonidae; genus Macrobrachium; species Macrobrachium nipponense. The sequence goes on from NC_061103.1 coordinate 45,170,202, forward strand.
ACTACTATGATTATCTCATCAAAAGCCTGTGTAACCAATCGGTATTAGTCAAGGGATTATGGGGTGGTTCTACCGCATATCTTTAAATAATAGATATATATTATAGCTCAGCTTTCCACGGCTTTAAATTATATATTTTAATATTACCTTCGATAACGAGCTATTACGAACGAGGTTTAATCATTGTTCGCCCAAGGACGTAATTATTAAACGTCACAAAATATTGCCAGCGGCGATTCAGGAATTTTTATTTTTTTCGTTGCATAAATAATATCACGTATCTAATAATTACATTATACTGTCGTGCAAAATTATTGAATTTCCATGCCAAATTATTTAATTTCCGTGCAAAATTTATTTAATTCTAATGCAAATTTTTTTAATTTTCCATGCAAATTAATATAATATCCGTGGAAAAATACTTAACTTACATGCAAAATTCCAGAATTTTCATGCAAAACCTTTTAATTTCCATAAAAAATTTATTGAATTTCCATGCAAAATTTATTGAATTTCCATGCAAAATTGTTTCATTTTTCATGCAAAATTATTTAATTTCCATGCAAAATAATATAATTTAAATGCAAAATTATTTAATTTCCATACAAAAATATTGAATTTCCATGCAAAATTATTCAATTTCCACACAAAATATTTAATTTTCACATAAACTATTTAATTTCCACGCAAAATTATTCAACTTCCATACAAAATATTTAATTTTCACACAAACTATTTAATTTCCATACAAAATTATTCAATTTCCACAGGAATGTCGTAACTTCCAAACGACTCGTATTGTTGTCTTTTATCTTGAGCAACGTAAAGATAGATCTTTATCTTCATTTCTCCAGTAACTCCACCACGATATTTTAAGTAAAAGAAAATGAAAAAATAATGAGAAAATCTTTAATAAATGACCAAAAAACAAAAACACAAAATCCGCTGGAGAGTCGAGAGAGAATAAAAAAAAATTAATATATGACCAGAAAGAAAAAAAACCCTAAATCCTCATGAGAGTCAAAAGAGAGAAAAAAATAATGAAAAAACATTATAAATGACCAGAAAAAAACACTAAAACTTCACTAGAGCCGATAGAGAAAATAACAAAATAATGAACAAACATAAATAAATGACAAGAAAGAAAGAAACACTAAAGCCTCACAAGAGTAAAAAATAAAAATAAATAAATAAACGAACAGAAAGTAAAAGGACATTAAACCCTCATGAGTCGAAAGAGAGAGGAAAAAAATTAAATCGAGGAAAATTTAAAAAAAATTAAATTAAGTCGGATTGACGTGTAATCCCCACCTCGTCTCAGAGAGCAGCATCGGGAGCGGCGGAGGCTCCCAAGGATAATCCTAATGTATGGAAGGATTAACAACACCTGATCGAATTAATCCTCATTCCATAGTCGCGTCCGTGAGGCAGGCTGGCTGGCGGGCGGATTATCAAATCCGTCGACGGCGAGACGATGATTTCTCTCTCTTAAAATCTGCTCTCTGTAATCCTCCTATGTAAATGATGCTCGATTGATCCCGTCGCTCAGTTTCTGATAACGCTGTGTGTGTGTGTGTGTGTGTGTGCGCGCGCGTTGCCTAACTATATATATATATTATATATATATATATATATATATATATATATTATATATATATATATATATATATATATTTATATATGTATATATATATATTGTAATGAACTTAAGATGATTATATTCATCCAGCCCGGGTTCTTTTTCCGAGACTGACTCAGTGCCAAAATACCAGGCCAGGCAAGAACCAGCAGCGACACAAAATTCACAAAGCCAAATAACTCTCAAAGAGGGATACAAAAAACACTGAATCAAACTTAACAATAAAATTTAATTGACAAAAAATAGTCTTAAATTACAAAAAGTAGTCCTCGAAAAGCTTTCTTAGGAACTGAAAAAAAACACTACGCTACTTTACAATAATAACACTCGAACCATCACGCGCCTACCTAACTTTTATTATCTCAGTCGAAGAGAAAGAAAAGGGCGTAGGAGGCAGAAAAGACACACTTTCCCTAGCATACGACAGTTGGAAATTGCAGAGTGAAGTAAACCTTAAACCTAATCAATTTCACAATAATTATTAATCATAATACACCTAATAATAATATGTCCTAATTTGACGATAAAACTACACTGAAGCGGTAATGAAGAAAGAAATAGCTGAAGAATTCTTGCATATGTTCTCAAAGGACCACACCGAATTCGTTAATCAAAGAATTAGTATAACGCATCACAGCGATTGTCCTACTTCCGGATCACTAGGGGTGTTCTTGCACCGAGGGGATCACCAGGGTAACGTAAATTGTCTATATTATGTAAGCAGGCGGGGGAAGAACATATACCTTCCGCTTACCGTTCTTCGCCACTAGAAGGCCTCCTGACGACTCCAGGAGGTCAAACACACGGCAACAGCCAGCAGCAGTGGCAAGCAGCAGCACAAAAGCAACAGCAATGCTTATAAGTGAGGCTAAAATTCATTAGCAGGAGCCTCTCAAATTCAATGGTAGCTGCAGGATCAGGAAGAAATATCTTCCGATAATTAAGCCGTGAAAAAATGTCGAAAGACCTCCTCTGTTGGGGAGCCGATACTCCTCATGGCCCCGGCTGCCCAAAAAACACACTCCAGGTAAAGAGAGAGAGAGCGAAAGCATAACCACGTAATGGGGCAGTTCGACAAGCGAAGCACTGAAGACGGGTAGTCCGCTCTACAAAAATGAAAGGCAAAAAAAATATGGTGAATAAACACTATACAAATGAACACAAACAAAACCTTGGCCGGGGATAAAAGAATGTTTCAAGAGAACTTTTCGTGACTTAATTAAAGCAAATGACAAACCACGAACAAAATATTTAAAGTAATTATGGATTACAATATATTATATAAACATATATATATATATATATATATATAATATATATATATATATAATTATTAATATATAATATATATATAATTATTATTATTATATATATATAATATATATGTATATATATTTATATATATAACAGTTTACCGCAGAGACATTTGCCTTCCTCTTCTCAAAGAAAATCCAATGGAAAACCAATCCAAACCTATCAACCATATGTTTACCTTCCTCGGAATTTTCGCTAAATAATAATTTTCGAAAAAAAATATTTAAAAAAAACATAAAAAAATCTGCCTGAGGATGGCTGTGGTGCCCCGGATATCCTGTAATAGAAGGACAATTATAAAAGTTGACATTGCGTCGCCAGAGAAAAAAAGTTCTCCTTGGAAAGTCCTGATGTAATTTTATAATAAAAGAGCTGTGATGGAGTTCGTTAATGTCATAAAGGTCGAGACGTGGGAAAACTTTCTTTGATGGCTATTTTTTTTAAAGAAGTGAGTAAGATTGTTCGTTTCCTTTGTTTTTTTTTTTTTTTTTTTTTTTTTTTTTTGTAAAAGAAAACTATTGAGATGACTACTTGTCTGTCCGTCCGCCTTCTTATCTTTAAAAGTTACTGAGGCTAGAGGGCTGCAAATTAGTGTGTATTGATCACCCACCCTACTATCATCTAACATACCAAATTGCAGCCCTCTAACCTCAGTAGTTTTTATTCTATTTAATGTTAAAGTTAGCCATGATCGGGTCTCTAGCACCCAAACAACACAGTTATAATATGACGTCCATAAAAAAAATGTACAAAATGCCCCCAAAAATAGATTTTTCTGTCCGTTGGTATCTATAACGCTGCCAGACGCACGGTCATGGCTAACTTTAAACTTTAATAAAATAAGAACTACTGAGGCTAGAGGGCTTCAATTTGGTATGACTAATGATTGGAGGGCGGATGATTAACACACCAATTTGAAGCCCTCTAGCCTCAGTAATCTTTCAGATCTGAGGGCGGACAGAAAAAGCGAGGACGGACTGACGTAGAGGGGGACAAAAGCATTCTCTTACAGAAAGCTAAAAGTCAGGTACAGTGACGTGCATAAAAAAAAATAATAATAATAAATAATAAATAATAAACATTCAGTGGTAAAGTTCTCCCTGGAATCTTGGGAATTCTGAGAACCGAGGAACCGAGCAGAGACAAAATGTTGACACCGTTATGGAAACATTTTCTTTATCTTCCCTGCATCTTTCAGCCAATACGCCCTCGTCCCACCTGAGGGCGGAGGGGTGGGGGGCGGGGGGGGGGTGGGGGCGCGGTTCCCTCACTGGCATTTGTTCATGAAACAAAATCGCTAAACAAGAAACTCGTGTGCGTATTTTGCAAAGGGCCAAGTCGCAGCTGTAGAAAGGATCGGACCGATGCAAAAAATCTCGGAATGGAATTTGCAACCGGGAATGGCATATATGAATAGTAATCACCGCAATGGACGGATTTTTTTCAAATCACAGAAATTAAAATGATTCCGTTTCAGCTGGAGCACGAGAGAGAGAGAGAGAGAGAGAGAGAGAGAGAGAGAGAGAGAGAGAGAGAGAGAGAGAAGGATTAAAAGAGAGAAATTCTGAGAGCCAGCTTGATAAAGAACGAGAAATTAGGAGAAAAAATATTGATAAAGAAAGAAATTTTGTGTGAGAGAGAGAGAGAGAGAGAGAGAGAGAGAGAGAGAGAGAGAGAGAGAGAGAGTAAATTAAAAGAGGGAAAGATTGAGAAAAGAGAAACTGAAAAAGACAGAGGAATTTGGAGTAAAAAAATTGATAAAAGAGAAATTTCATGTGTGTGTGTGTGTGTGTGTGTGTGTGAGAGAGAGAGAGAGAGAGAGAGAGAGAGAGAGAGAGAGAGAGCAGAGCCTTCCCCCATCCAAATTCCTTTTCCATTGGGTAGAATTTTCCTACCGGGTGTAATCATATCTGCGTTTGGCAGGAGGGGGACGTCAAACTGAATCAAAGTCACATATTCGCGCTGCCAAAGAATTACAGATATAAACTGAGGGGTCCCTCCGGAAGCACAAAGAATCATTTTCATCGCTTCTCATATAATCGGTCTCTTTATCCGGAATAGAACATAACGGCTTAAACCGCGAATTTATTGGTGGTTTGCGAAGGTGTTTTAAATCGTTCTCTGGAAAAGATTTGGCTTAAACCGCGATTTAATGGGTGGTTCGGGAAGGTTTTAAATCGTTCTCTGAAGACGATTGTCTTAAACCGAGAATTAATTGGTGGTTTGTGAAGGTGTTTTAAACCGTTCTCTGAAAATGGTTGATTTAAAACGCGAATTAATTAGAGGTTTGTGGTGTTTTAAATCGTTCTCTGAAAATTATTGGCTTAAGACGCGAAATTAATTGGTGGTATTTTAAAGCTTTTCATAATCGTCCTCTTAAAACGAACGGCTTAAAACGCCAATTAATTGGTGGTATTTTAAACTGTTGTGGTGCGGCATCACCAACAACTGGCTGCTGCTAAGGCGAGGTGATCTGGAGGATAAAGAGATATGATTATATTCGAGACCACATTTTGTTTCTTTTAGTTATCTGTAAAAGAAAAATACTGGGACGGTTTTGTCTGTCCGTCCGCACTTTTTCTGTCCGCCCTCAGATGCAACACCCGAAATAAACATAGATTAATTTATTTATATTTTTTTTTCTTTTTTTACTTGTGGTGGTGGTGGGGGGGGGGGGGGTGGGGGGGGGGGGGGGGTATTGTATGGAATCAAAACCCAATCCCCAAAATAAACATAGTTGCATTTTGTTTTATTTTGTTTATTTTTTCGTTTATTCTGGGGAAGAGGGAATTTTCTGATACAAAACCCAAAATAAACAGTTTAATTTTGTTTTTTTACTTGGGGGAGGGTGTTATTTTCTGAAGTCAAAACCCCAACCCCCAAAATCAACATAGTTTCATTTGCTTATTTTTTCGTTTATTCTTGGGGGTGGGGGGTTTCTGAAGTCAAAACACAAAATAAACGGTAGGTACTATATATTTTTTTTTTACTTGGGGGTTGTGGTATTTTCTGATGTCAAAACCCAGTCCCCCAAAACATAATTTCATATTTTTTTATTTTCTATTGTATTCTGAGTGGCTTTTCTGATACAACACCCAAAATAAACATAGTTAAATTTTTTTTTTACTTGTGGAGTATTTTCTGAAGTCAAAATCCAATCCCCACAATAAACAGTTTCATGATTTTATTTTTTTTCCTTTTATGCTGAGGGGGGGGGGGGGCGCTTTTCGAACGCAACACACAAAATAAACAGTATCGTATTTGACTTGTGTGGGTATTTTCTGCTGTCAAAACCCAATCCCCAAATTAAACAAGTTTCATCTTTTATTCTGGGTGAAGGTATTTTCTGATGTCAAAACCCAAAATGAAGTCTTATTAATCTTTTTTAGGTTTAGGGGTCTTCTCTGATGTCAACACCCAACACAAACTCCTCTCTACATCTCTCTTTTGTGTTATTTTGGAGGGGAAAATAACCCATAGACTGAGAGGGGCGTCCCAAGATAATACTGCCCCATAAATAAAGCCTAATATTTGTGAGTCCCAGATCAGCCTTTTATTATTTCACCGACCTATTTTTCTAACCTTCGGGGAATCAAAGTTTGTCTCCGGCTAAACTTTTCGGAATAGCTGAGGAGGACACCACAAAATATATGATGAAAGTCCATTTATTTCCTCATCCCTTCTTCTTCTCTCGATGGCAGTTTCCACACTGGTCAATGGATTTATTGCTATCATTTTCACCTTTCTCTCTCTCTCTCTTCTCTCTCTCTCTCTCTCTCTCTCTCTCTCTTCTTTTCTTCTCTCTCTGTGTTTTTAATGGAGAGAAATTTAGGATGGATAGATTCATGAAATTTCTGTTTAACTTTGTCTCTTTCTATTTTGCCTATTTTTATTTATACATTCATTTTTTGTAATATTGAGAAATTCAGGACAGACAGGTTTACTTTCTGTCTCACTTCACTGTTTTTCTTATGGCTAATTTTTTCATTTCAATTTATTATTATTATTTTTTTTTGGGGGGGGAACGAAGGCAAATTTGGGAGAGACAGGTTTACCTTTCTGTCTAAATTCTTGCTTCTTATATCCCTGTCTAATTTTTTAAATTTTCATCTTTTTTTTTTCTACCAAGAAATTTAGGAGAGATGGGCTTAGCTTCTTGTGAAATCGCATGTTTCTCTTATGCCTGTCTCATTTTTTAAATTCTAATATTTTTTTTACGGAGATAAATTTAGGAGAAACAGGTTCAAGAGCTTTCTGTCTAACTCTGTCTGTTTCTCTTTTGGCCGTCTAAGAAAAAATAAAAATGAGAGAGAGAGAGAGAGAGAGAGAGAGAGAGAGAGAGAGAGAGAGAGAGAGAGAGGTTTGGCTTCCTGTCTAACTTCGTCTGTTTCTCTTCTGACTAATTTTTCTCATTTTTTTTTACTAAGAAAATATCAAGAGACACGTTCGTGAGCTTTCTATCTAACTTCGTTTGTTTCTCTTATATCTCTTATTTTTTTACCTGTATTTATTTCATTGTTGTTGTTGTTGTTGTTGTTGTTGTTTTTTGTTGTTGTTGTTGTTGTTATTATTATTATTATTATTATTTATTTATTTATTTTATTTTTTATATTTATTTTTTTTTTGACGGGAAGAAATTCAGGAGCTCTCTGTCTGACCTCACCTGTTCCATTCACATCTCTCTAAATTCAAAAAAAAAAAAAAAAAAAAAAAAAAAAAACTCACCCTTTCCAAAAGAAACGCTAAACAGCCTACCGACTGTTTCAAGACAATGAAGTGAAAAATAGCCCTTTTAAAAGTTTCCTCTATCCTTGACTAAGCACTCACGTTCAATGTCAAGTTGACTCTTTACTTGTCTCCTATTTCTCTCTACTCGCACATCATTCAAAAGTCGATTTCCTTAGTTTTTTTTTTTTTTTTTTATCACTTCAGCTTGTAAGCCTGTAAAGCTGATTCATCCCTTTCAAATTCCCTCTGGGGAATCACGGATTCTCTGAAAAAGTTCTAATCTCTGAAGTAGCCTAATCATCCTTTTATGTCCCTCTTTGAAGCTCTCTCTCTCTCTCTCTCTCTCTCTCTCTCTCTCTCTCTCGTCTGAAATCTCTCTTCTCTCTTCTCTCTCTCTCTCTCAAATCACCACCTGGTTGTAATTGAAAAAAAATTGACGCTTTAAATGAATCCGTTGCTTAATAACAGTCTTACTTTTATTTTTCGTCTCCTGGCTTTTCACTACTACACCTTTACATATCCAGCAGCATTATACTTATATATCTTGTCGAACTAATCATTTATTCAGTCACATTACCCACAATGCCATTCTCCAGTCAGGAGGCCTTCGTGTATACAACAGATGCTTACGAGTACACTACTGTAGTTTCTGATACGCAGTCAATCAGAAAAACACGTTACTTTAACACTAGCTGGCCTACAGAACAATACGTCAATCACACAACTATATTATTTATACAATTTACTGTAGTTTCTGACACGAAGTCTATAAGAAAACCACGTTATTTTCACACTACTTGGCCTACAGAAAGTCAGTTTAACAACTATATTATTTTAAAAATTTACTGTATTTTCTGATACGAAATCTATCAGAAAAACATGTTATTTTAACACTAACTGGGCTACAGAACAATAAGTCAGTTTAACAACTATATTATTTATATAATTTACTGTAGTTTCTGATACGCAGTCAATCAGAAAAACAGGCTATTTTAACACTAACTGGCCTGCAGAACAATAAGTCAATCAAACAACTATATCATTAATAGAATTAATGATATAGTTGTTTGATTGTAGTTTCTGATACAAAGTTTATCATAAAAACACGTTATATTAACAACAACTGGGCTACAGAACAATACGTCAATCAAACAACTATATTATTTATGAAATTTAATGTATTTTCTTATACGAAGTCAATCAGAAAGACACTTTATTTTCACATTAACTGGCCTACAGAACAATAAGTCAGTTTAAAAACTATATTTTTATTTAAAATTTAAAAATTACTGTAGTTTTTCTGATAAGAAGTCCATCATAAAAAACCACGTCGTTATTTTAACAGTTAACTTATATTATTTCTATACCACCTTCACGACGGCCTACATTCACGGCCTACAGAATTGAAAGCCTAAAGAAACTGGGTCAGGTCGCAACTAGCAATTATGGATTAGCGGCAACGGTCAAATTTGTCCTCAGATTCAAGAGAAAATTTCTTTTACTCCCCACTAATGATTCGGCCGAGAAACTATTATTATATTATTTTATTATTATTATTATTTTATTATTATTATTATTATTATTTAAATTTATTATTCAGAAGACGAACCCTATTCATATGGAACAAGTCCACCAAAGGGGCCACTGACTTGAAATTCAAGCTTCCAACGAATTATAGTAGTTCATTTGAAAGAAGTGACAAGAAGTAACAGAAAATACAGAACATAAAACAACAAATAAATAAGTAAATCGATAAAAATGTGAGTAAACTATCAAAATAGAAGGAGAATGTCCAGCAAAGCAACAAGATAACAGATAACATCACCAAAGACAACAAAATAACAGATAAGTGACATCACCAAAGACAAGAAAAGCGAAGCAGGGGAAGGAAACATTCACGCAACGGTGACATGGCTTTTCACGACGATCCATTACATTTGTGTTTGTGGCGCGCGGGGGGCGGGTTGGAGGGGGGTGGGGGGCGATATCCCTCAGGCACTGAGATAAGGAGATATCGGAGGATTGCGTCATCCGAGTCGACCATACTTCTTCTGTCTCTTTCCCCTCTGAGGAAAGATGCATATTGTTTTTTTTTTTAATCTTTCGGTCTCATTAAATAAGACTCAGTTATTATTTATTATTTTTTTAATGTTACGCTAAAGACGCTATGAAAGACTAAGTTACTGCAAGAGACAACAGCAGACTAAGTTGTATCTTATATGTATATATGTATATATATATATATATATATATATATATATATATATATATATATATAAATATATATAAAATGTATGTATGTATGTATAACTGAATCACGAAAGTTTGGAACGTGATAAATCCATAAAATAAAGGTATAAGCCACGAAGGAAAAATAAACAACGGAGTTTCTGCAAGATCTTTCGACTCGACGTCCTTGCAAAACTCCGTTGTTTATTTTTCCTTCGTGGCTTATACTTTTATATATATATATATATATATATATATATATATATATATATATATATATAATATATGTGTGTGTGTGTGTGTATGTGTGTGTGTACATACATATATATAAATGTAAATGTGTGTGTACACTTGTGTTTATCTGCGTGCGTGCGTGTTCTTTAAAGAAACTTAGAATGGTTAGACCTTTCATAATCAACAAGAATATTACGTAGTTTACAAGGTAAACACAATGTAAACAGAGACTTATTTTGAGTTTTCCAGTTCCTTCTTCAAGAATTAAGCCAAAGACGTGAAAAAAAAAAAATTAAAAGTCAGAGAAAAAGACCAGCTCTAAAAAAAAAAGTCAGAAAAAGACCAGCTCAAAAAAGAAAAAAAGAAAAAAACTCAGAAAAGAGAGGAAAGCCTTCCTACCCCTCTTTCTCTCTACTTTAATGGAAATCATATGTCAGAAATCTCTCCTCAGCTTCAGAATTGAATTTGTGTCAGGGACCTGTCTGGAGACGTCTTTGATATTTTTCCGATAATTTTTAGGTCACTGGTTTAAAATCCTATTCTGTATTTTTTCCTTTTTTAAATTCTATTTTACATTTTTTTTTATCATTTTTATCTACTATTAATAGACTGCTAACTTTCCCGATATTTTTGTGGGTGGTTTTAAATTTTTAAAATTTTTTAAAACATTTTACATTTTTATTTTTTTATTTTTCAATAATTTTTATTTGTTTTATTTATACTTTTTTTTATTTCTTATTTGCATTCATATTGAATGCTAACTTTTCCGATGATTTTATGTGGGTGGCAGGGTTAATTTTTTTATTTCTATTTTATTTTATCTTATACTTTTTTATTTTCTATTTGCAATCCCTATTGACTGCTAACTTTTCCGATGATTTTCATGTGGGTGGTTTTAAAATTTTTATTTTATTTTATTTTATACTTATTTATTTTATATTTGTAATCCTATTGAATGCTTACTTTTTCCGATAATTTTATGTGGGTGAGTTTAAAACTGTTATTTTTTATTTTCCTATACTTTTTAATTTCTATTTTACATTTCCATTCGTCTTTTTGTTAATGACCCTAGTTTCTGTGGGATAAATCTTCTACTCGCTCTTTGCCTGCCTTCAAAAATACACCTCTTCATTGTAGAAAATAGTATTTAATATGACATATCGTTGGAATATATTATTGTTATTGGCTGCTCTCAACACTAGACGTCATACCGTGTCTCAATGTCTAATTTTAAGGGAAGTCAAGAGTGTCTAATATACGTGTCGGCTTATTTATGTGAAATATATTATTGTAAAGGACTGCCTCCAAGAAGAAGATTGTGGTGTACATTACTCTTATGGATAGCCCTCAAGAATAGCCACTGAGAAAAACATAATAAAAATATTTTAGTTTCATATTAAAAATACGCATAAGACTTATCTATGTGGAATACGTTATTGTAAAGGACTGCCTCCAAGAACGGAAGCCTTGTGGTGTACATTATTCTTATTGAATGACCCTCACGAATATCCGATGAGAAAAACGTAAAAATATTTAGTTTCAATTAAGCAGAAAATATTAAAAATACGCATAAGTCTTATCTATGTGGAATATGTTATTGTAAAGGACTGTCTACAAGAACAGAAAAACATAAAAATATTTAGTTTTAAGGGATAAACGAATTATGTAACGTACTTCTACTTAAAACATTATTATAACCGACTGCCTTCAAGAACAGACGCCTTAACATGTCTCTGAAAAAGACGTAACCATATCTAGATTCCAGCAACAAAAGGATCGTTCGTAGTCTTCACGAAGAAGCGCTCTTTACTTGGCGAGATAAGAGGCGTTTATCCTTTAATGCCAGCGAGACCAGTCTTTCTGATCTCTCTCTGTATCACAGATGTAGACAAACATCTCATGACAAGGCTTCTTTGGAGAGAGAGAGAGAGAGAGAGAGAGGAGAGAGCTGATCTCTTCTACAAAGAGGTGGTCTCAATTTCTTTGTTCTAAGATTTTCTCATCTGTCGATGGTTTATTGCACGAGAGAGAGAGGAGAGAGAGAGAGAGAGAGAGAGAGAGAGAGAGAGAGAGAGAGAGTTTATTCCTTTTACCACCTGACCTCATTTTGTGATCAAAGCCTCTCTTAGCAATATATTATTTTGTAGATGGTTTATCGCGAGAGAGAGAGAGAGAGAGAGAGAGAGAGAGAGATGACCTCTTTTACAAATAGCCCTCTCACTTTCTTTGCGTCTGAAAGATTTCCACAGCGGGTATATTTGCTGACGGTTCACTGTGCACATGAGAGAAAGAGAGAGAGAGAGAGAGTTTTGTCCTTAATATTTCGTTACGTAAAGAACGCGACCAATCAATTTTCTGAGCGTCGTAAAATGAGCTTGATGGCATAATATCACTCCGGCCATATTTTATCACGAAAATATCATCGAAGTAATCGCGCCGTAATCATCGATGATATCGTAAAATGCCTCGATTATTCCGGTAAACGGCGAAGCAAATAGCGCGTGTAAAAAATAAAATCTGAAAAAAATGACAAGGCCGAAAGCCGCATAAAAATTAAATACGAAAATGGATCAGGTCAGGCTAATGATGCGTCTATCACCAGACAATCTCGTCTAGAAGTTTATAATGTTCGTATATTCGTAGATTCTTTCTAAGTCATCATCCAAAAGTATTTATTACTCAAATAACAAAATGAGTTTCCCCCTGATTTGTATCTGCTGGATAAAATGACCTCAAGTATTTCTTCTTTGGGAAAACTGAACTGGGTTCAACTCCAGTTCCGGAAAACTGAACTGGGTTCAACTACAGTTCCGGAAAACTGAACTGGGTTCAACTCCAGTTCCGGAAAACTGAACTGGGTTCAACTCCAGTTCCGGAAAACTGAACTGGGTTCAACTACAGTTTAGGAAAACTGAACTGGGTGGCAACTACAGTTTTAGGAAAAACTGAACTGGGTTCAACTCCAGTTTAGGAAAACTGAACTGGGTTCAACTCCAGTTTAGGAAAACTGAACTGGGTTCAACTCCAGTTCCGGAAAACTGAACTGGGTTCAACTCCAGTTCCGGAAAACTGAACTTGGTTCAACTCCAGTTCCGGAAAACTGAACTTGGTTCAACTCCAGTTCAGGAAGGAAAAACTGAACTTGGTTCAACTCCAGTTCAGGAAAACTGAACTTGGTTCGACTCCAGTTCAGGAAAACTGAATTTGGTTCAACTCCAGTTCAGGAAAACTGAATTGGTTCAACTCCAGTTCAGGAACACTGAATTTGGTTCAACTCCAGTTCAGGAACACTGAATTTGGTTCAACTCCAGTTCAGGAAAACTGAACTTGGTTCAACTCCAGTTCAGGAAAACTGAACTGGGTTCAACTCCAGTTCCGGAAAACTGAACTGGGTTCAACTCCAGTTCAGGAAAACTGAACTGGGTTCAACTCCAGTTCAGGAAAACTGAACTTCTGGTTCGACTCCAGTTCAGGAAAACTGAACTTGGTTCAACTCCAGTTCAGGAAAACTGAACTTGGTTCAACTCCAGTTCAGGAAAACTGAACTTGGTTCAACTCCAGTTCCGGAAAACTGAACTTGTTCAACTCCAGTTCTGGAAAACTGGACTTGGTTCAACTCCAGTTCAGGAAAACTGGACTTGGTTTCAACTCCAGTTCAGGAAAACTGGGACTTGGTTCAACTCCAGTTTCAGGAAAAACTGAATTGGTTCAACTCCAGTTCAGAAACACTGAACTTGGTTCAACTCCAGTTCAGGAAAACTGAACTTGGTTCAACTCCAGTTCAGGAAAACTGAACTGGGTTCAACTCCAGTTCAGGAAAACTGAACTTGGTTCAACTCCAGTTCAGTAAAACTGAACTTGGTTCAACTCCAGTTCAGGAAAACTGAACTTCTGGTTCGACTCCAGTTCAGGAAAACTGAACTTGGTTCAACTCCAGTTCGAAATTCTGTTTTGCCATTACCAAAACTGACAACCGCTTAGTAAGAGAGAGAGAGAGAGAGAGAGAGAGAGAGAGAGAGAGAGAGAGAGAGAGAGAGAGAGAGAGAAAGGGGAGCTCCTGAAGGAGGAGGAGGAGGAGGAGGTGGTCTCTGGGTGCACGCCCGAAATACCGCTGACGCAGCAGCGGGAGAAATTCGATATTGGGGATCGTGCCTCTGGGGGATACTGATTTAGTAACATTAGAAGTAATTGGTTAATGGTTAGGGGAGAAATAGCTGCTATTCTGTGACCTCTCTCTCTCTCTCTCTCTCTCTCTGCCTTTTGCTGTCCTCTTGGATATTTTACTCTATAAGTTCACAGTTCGATACCGTCACTGGATTCTGGATGTCAAATATCAGGAATCTCAAATAAGTATCAATCTACGATTGAGTGATAGATTTCCGGTAATCTAAAAACCGGCGTCGCAACATCTAGGTTATTGACGTCGATTAATCTACGACTCATATTGCAAATAAATCCGCAGAATATCATTTAAAACCATAACAGTTTTTTAATTTATATATATATATATATCTATATATATATATATATATATATATATATATATATATATATATATATATATATATACATATATATATATTATATCTATATATATATATATATATATATATATATACTGAAACCTATCTACAATAATAAAACTTGAGTGAATCTGTTCCTCTTTGTCCTCCTGCAAACCTGTTCGTCAGCCCCGGGTTGGGGATCTGGGGCAGGTAGGGGGAATCGGGAGGGTAGGGGAGACAGCAGCCCCGGGTTACGACGCGCGTAGCGAGCGTGCAAACAAACTCGTCTAAAATAACGTTTCAGCATTGATGGTGCATCATGACCTAGAAATTAGTTTAATATTAGGACGCACTGCAGGTTACAGTAGATTCACATCAACCGTGCATCTGACGTTTAGACCAGTCCCTTACCTCTCCTGAGGGATACTTTTGAATGGTGTATCCCTCAGGAGAGGTGGGACACACATCCTGCCTTTGTGAACTCTCTCGAGAGAGACTGGGAGTTTCTAGCCCTGTGATTGGCTTATTAAAAGACAATCAGGAGCGTCGTAAGGGACTGGCCTAGACATCAGATGCACGGCTGATGTATATCTACTATAGTATTCTTGTCTTTATTGCAAAATTAAAGCTTATATATACATTTTTTTATGCTTTCTTAATTGACCAAAAACTCCCGCGGAGTCATTCCAGCCGAAGGATCAACTCTAACCTTCTACTTTTTCTTCTTCTTCTTCTTCTTGGGAGGAGAAGAACTTTGGAGAATGAAGCATCTTCGAACTGACCAAAGAAAAAAGGTCCAGGTCCTCCATTAGAAAGCAAGAATTCTTTTTACCCCGGTCGGAAGTTTTCGCCTAAAACTACCAGCGGGGATTTTTTTTTCTTTGGTCGTTGCAAAGTATTCAGAGGTTGAAGAGGGCGGGGGTGGAGGGAGGTTGGGAAGATAGGGGGGGTGGGGGGGTGGGGGATATTTACCTGTACTGTGGAATTTCCTCAATTTTCCTATAAGAATATCTATGGGTTTTGGGCTCTTGCTTTGTGACGTCTTTGTTACTAAGCTTTTGTGTTTGCTATTTGATTTGTTTGTCTCGCTTTGTGCTTTTTTTCTGGTGTGATTGTGTTTTTTCTTATATGGCAATGCGATTTCCAATGTATGTATTTACGTGTGTATACATTATTCAGGTGACCCTTAAGTACTGAAATTAATTGCTTCATGCCTACAGTACTATAAATATGATATATCTATATATGTGTACGGGTAATATATCTATATATATATATATATATATATATATATATATATATATATATATATATGTGTGTGTGTGTGTGTGTGTGTGTATATATATATATATATATATATATATATATATATATATATAGATATATATATATATATGATATCATAGTATGATACATATATATGTGTATATATATATACATATATGTATATATATATACACACATATATATATACATATATGTATATATATATGTGCCTGCTGCTATGGCTTTCGCTACCAAAGAGAATAACGGGATACTTGGTGTCCCGTTATTATATATATATATATAATATATATATATATATATATTATATATATATATTATATTATAGATATAATAACGGGACACCAAGTATCCCGTTATTCTCTTTGGTAGCGAGAGCCATAGCGGCAGGCACTGGGCTTTGGCAACACTTTCTCTCTCTCTCTCTCTCTCTCTCTCTCTCTCTCTCTCTCTCTCTCTCGTTATACCTCCCCTCCATTAATTAGGTCATCAAATCAGAGTCGTGCATCACAAAAATATACATTTATTTAAAGCAAAGTATTAATTGAAAGACTCAGATTCTTACAGGATGATTAAGTGGAATGTTAACTCAAAGTTCAGATAACTCAGATAACCCCCCGGTAATTATCAGTCTACATAGTAATTAGTCAACACCATTTATCCAAATGAATTATCCCACTCCTCTCCAGAATGTAGTTCCCTCCACTAGACCGCTTGTTTAAAAGAACAGGAGAACAAACTATAAGGATACACAATTGTAAATACGAAAGTCAAAAGATTAAATGAAATAGAACATCTTACAAAATATCAAAAATACAGTCAAGCCACACCTTTGGCTAAAGCACAGCATTCTTACCCATTTCCAGCCAGTTTCCACTTCACTACATGGCAAAAACGTTGGCAGAGCCATCCCGGCATCTGCCTTCTCTCCCCGTAAGAGACTCTATGGTTCTGGCTAATTACATGTATTATGAAACTGACATAGCTCGCAATGGACGCACTAATTCACACCCATCGTTCACGCCCTGAAACCACTCGTAACTGGTTTCAAAGTCACCTATGACGAATGCCCATAACGACAGACGAGCGTTTTGATGGCCTGCTTGCTAGGTAAGGATCCACCACCACCTCAAGACCTAACAGCATTTCTAAAACTGAGATGTTCTCTGTCCCCATGGGAAGCTAAAAACGATGACTCCCCAATTTCTAAGGAATGTCAAAGCACGTGACATACAACAGTGTCTCATACATATATTATATCATATTATCAGTATATGATACGTATATATATATATATATTATATACTATATATATATATAATATATATATATATATATATATATACTATATATACTATACACACACGTATACATAAACATAATATATATGCATATTATAAAAATACACAATCTAGCCTCCTGTGGGGGCAAGCCAGCCTCAATGGGTGCCGGTCCCAAGCCCGGATAAATAGGGAGGGTTGGTGTCAGGAAGGGCATCCGACTGTAAAAACCCACGCCAAAACCAAGGAAATGGAATGAGTCGTGATATTGATGAGAATGGGAATAGGGCTAGGGCGTACTCCGTAAACGACGCACAGGACACATCGCCCTAACTCTGTGGACAAGGCGAGGGCTACTGCATCATGAGCGGGTGCAGCTAAAGAAGCGAGCTCTAAATGTGATCAGAATAGGCCAGCTCAATATTGGGTCTATGACAGGAAGAGGAGAGAGTTGGCAGAGTTAATGAGGATAAAGAGAGTGGATATTTTGTGTGCGCAGGAAACTCGATGGAAGGGTAATAAAGCTAAAGAACTGGGGGATGGCTACAAGTTAATCTATAGTGGAGCAAATGAGCAGGGTAGGAATGGCGTTGGAGTATGTTGTCGGGGAAATGAAGAATGCAGTGACGGAAGTGAGTAGAAAGAATGACCGCATTATGAGAGTGAAGATATGTTATGGAGGGGAAACAAGGAACATCATTAGCGCTTATGCTCCACAAGTGGGCTGCACAGAGAAAGAAAAAGAGCCGTTTTTGGAACGAAATGAGTGAGGTAACGCAAGAACTGGAAGAGCAGGAGAGGACTGTAGTGGGGGCAGACTTTAATGGACATGTCGGAAATGGAAAGGAGTAATTGAACGTGGTGCATGGAGGACCATGGGATTGGGGAGAGAAACCCAGAAGGAGAGAGTATAGTAGACTTTGCCGTGTCCTTTGCCTATGGCAATAGTGAACACATACTTCAAAAAGAAGAGGGAGCCACTGATAACATAGGAGTGGCGGTAGATGCACACAAATAGATTACCTCCTTTACAATAGATCAAGGGTGGTGGAAGTTAGGAACTGTAAATTTATCCCAGGTGACCACGTGGCCCCCCCAACATAGGCTCCTTGTATGGATTTAAAGATGAAAAGAGAAAAGAAAAGAAAAAAGAAAAAGAATGGGGTAAAGAAAATCAGTGGTATAAATTGTTAGGGAGGGATAATGATAAGAAGAGAGAGTTCAGGAAGAAGAGTGCTGGGAGAGGTTGATCTGGGAATTGAAGATGTGGTGAGAATGGTGGAGCATAATGCATCAGTGATTAGAAGACATGGAAAGGAGATACTAGGGGAAACATCTGGAATAGTATGGGAGGAAAAGGAAAGAGACTGGTGGTGGGGAAGAGAGGTGGGGGAAGTGGTGAAAGGTAAAAGGGAGGCAAAGAAGAGATTTGAAGAGTCACAGCTGCAGGAGGACAGAGAAAGATTAAGAGAAAGAAACAAAGAAGGTAAAAAGGTGGTAGCTCAAGCTAAGGCAAGGGCATATGAAGAGGTTTATAATGAACTGGAAAACCAAGGAAGGGTTGAGTAAGATGCTCAAACTGTCAAAAGTAAGAAATAAAAGAACAAAGGACATCACCCATATTAAGCAAAGAAAGATAGGAATGGTACTGTCGTAAAAAAGGAAGAAGACATCCTGAAAAGATGGAAAGAGTATTTCGAACAACTGCTAAATGAAGAAAATGAAAGACTTGTAAGAGAGGATGGACAAGTAAACATGGAATGGTAATGGGGATATCTAGGGATGAAGTGATACGAGCCTTAAAAAAGAATGAGAAATGGGAAGGAACGGCACGGACCTGACTTAATCCCGGTCGAAGTTTGGAAAGCCTTAGGAGAGGAAGGGGTAGACATCTTGTATGATCTGATGGTAAAAATATTCGAACAGGAAAAGATACCAGAAGAATGGCGGGAAAGATATGATACCTATATTTAAAGGTAAAGGTGATGTCCAGGAATGCAGTAATTATAGAGGTATAAAACTAATGTCTCACACGTTGAAGATTTTTGGAAAGAATCATAGATAGCAGGCTGAGAGAGGAAGTGAGAATAGGAAGGAACAGTTAGGATTTATGAAGGGAAGCGGCACAACGGATGGAATATTTTGCATAAGGCAGCTAATGGAGAAATTCAGAGAAAAAACAACGAGACCTGCATCTGGTATTCATAGACCTTGAAAAGGCCTATGACAGAGTGCCAAGGCAAGAAATATGGAGATGTTTGAGGGAGAATATGGTGCCGGAAAAAGTATGTCAGAATTATTCAGGAGATGTACAGGAATGTGTATACTAGAGTGAGGAGTAGTGTTGGTGAGACGGATGGATTTGAGATAGGAGTTGGATTACACCAGGGGTCAGCACTTAGCCCATTCATCTTCACATCGTGATGGATGTAATGACCAGGGATGTTAGAGAAGCAGTGCCATGGTGCATATTCTAACGCGGATGACATTGTGTTGTGTTCAGAGGGGAAGGAGGAGTTGGAGGGGAGGTTGGAGAGGTGGAGAGCAGCACTTGAGGAGAGAGGAATGAGAATAAGCAGATCAAAAACCGAATATATGTGTTCTAGTATTACTGAGGACGGTGGAAGTAGCATAAGATTGGGTGGGGAAGAAATAAAGAAAGTACAGAAGTTCAAGTACTTAGGGTCCGTTATTGGAGGATAGTGGAAGCATGGACCAAAGAGGTGAGACACCGAATTCAGGCAGGATGGAATAACTGGAGGTCTGCATCAGGGGTACTCTGTGACAAGAAGGTCCCTCTGAAATTGAAAGGAAAGTTCCATAGGACGGTGGTCAGACCAGCAATGTTATATGGAACAGAAACGGCAAGTATGAGGAAAACAGAGGAGAAGAAGATGGATGTAGCAGAAATGAGAATGTTGAGATGGATGTCGGGAGTAACAAGGAAGATAGGATTAGAAATGAGCATATAAGAGGATCAACAAAGGTAGCTGAAATATCGAAGAAAATAAATACAGGAAGGAAGGCTTCGATGGTATGGACACCTGTTACGCAAGGGAGGAACGTCATGTTGGAAGACATACGATGGAAATGGAAGTGCGGGGTAGAAGGAAGAAGGGAAGAAGACCAAGAAAGAGATGGCGTGATTGTGTAAGGGAAGATATGGAATTGAAAGGTATAAATGAGAACGAGGCACAAGACAGAAATCGATGGAGACGACTCATTCGTAATGGCGACCCCATATAAAAATGGGTTTAAGCTAGGAAGAAGGAGAATTTATAAAAATACACACACAGACACTTCCATGACTATATCTGGTTTCCATCTGTCCATCCGCCTGTGGTGGTCACGCATGGTAACACTGCATCCCGGGCTTTAGATAATTACGCTATGTATAAGTTTTAGGTAAATAAAAGAATATCTGGGTGTACATTTACAGCTGTAAAGTGTTTTAATAATTTACTGTATACGAATTACACCGTTAATATTCGAAATAGGATATTGTTATTATTGTTGAATGTAAGA
>NC_061103.1:45191439-45201439 GCF_015104395.2 Macrobrachium nipponense
TTTTCAAAATTCACGTCTCGCCCATTTGCTCATTGATCGCATTATTGTCGCTAGCGCAGCAAAACGCACAGCAGAGCACGGCGCAAATTATTGCCCACCTATTACGGACAATCGCCATTAAAATCCCGGTCCTGATGGGGCGTGTCACATCGATGAGGACTCTCATTTTTCGTTCGGATTCGCCTCTCTTTATCATTTTCAATGTTGCGCCTAATGACCTTTTATTATGAACGGACCCCTGTAGGTTTATTGCGCTCCAGTCGTATATCAGTCACGGCGCGTACTGCATAGATTCCCCCTGGCTGTTAATTAAAAGACCAGGGCTGGCTGGGGTTTAGGGCTGGGTGTCAGACGAAGTGAATCATGAAATGAGCTAGTTTTGCTGAGGTTTAAACACACCCGGAAAAAGTGTCGTTGAAAACGGCGACCCCGGCTAGGGATCAGGCTCAGAAGAAGAAGAAAAAGAAGAAGAAGAAGAAGAAGAAGAAGAAGTCTGAAATCACTCTGACAGACAGACAGACAGACGCCTGGGTGTTAGACGAAGCAGCGAATCATGAAATGAGCTAGTTTTGCCGAGCTTTAAACACACCCGGAAATAAGGTCGTTGAAAACGGCGACCCCGGCTAGGGATCAGGCTCAGAAGAAGAAGAGGAAGAAGAAGAAGAAGGGGTCTGAAATCACTCAGACAGACAGACAGACAGGGATAGAAGTGTTACTTTAGAAGCAGATCTTGATGTCATCGATTGGGAACTTGAAGTAAATCAACATTGATATATTAGGAACACGCGTTTCAGCCTGGCATATATATATATATTATATATATATATGTATATATATAGATATATATATATATATATATATATATATAGTATATTTTATATTGTTAATCTGTATAATTCGTTGTATATTTAGTCTTCAAAACAAATTCCAAAGACGGGACAAAACAATTAGTCAGTATAATTGAATACGACACTGGATATCTTTCCTCTGAACTACATTGATTCGGGGCAAAGCGATTTCTTAAGGAATCACAAAAGTTTCCTTTTATTAAGATTTTGAGCTTACTTTCCACAAACCTCTTCCAGAGTTTTTTTTTTTTTTTTTTTTTTTAACCTATTCTACAGTAGTTTTTTCATGTTTAGTAAATTGTTTAATGAATTGAACACACACACACACACACCACACAGAGAGAGAGAGAGAGAGAGAGAGAGAGAGAGAGAGACTAAAATGCCAAGAGTGAATTACCATTCAATGTTTGACTTAAGGAAACGTAATAAGCAAATATAATAATGATTATTTTACAGAGAGAGAGAGAGAGAGAGAGAGAGAGAGAGAGAGAGAGAGAGAGAGAGAGAGAACTCGGAAAAACGAAGAGTTAATTTTCGTTCAATGTTGACTTGAGAAAACGTAATAAGCAAATCTAATAAGGCTTATTATTTTGCACGGAGGTAAAAAAGGATCCCTCTCATCGTCTAAGGCCGTCTTCCATTCGTTAAGTCAATATCTAATTTAGATGCAGAAAATGAAAGGCAAAGAAGAAGAAGCAGAAGTCCCCCTTCCCTTTTTTTCCCCCCCCCCCCCCCCCTTATTCCCCCCTTCTCAGTATATCCCGAGGGAGGCTTAATTAAATTGTTGCATTTGTTTAAACTACCGGATGCACTCGTATGTATTAAGCTGCTCGAACGGAAAACCGTTCTTGTTCAAATGTTTGCGAACATACGTTTGTCCTCTGCAACGGTGAATTTGCAGTGCCTGGGAGAGTTGATGTACTCTCTCTCTCTCTCTCTCGTAGTAGCCATCTTGCTTGGTGAGACGTACCCGCGTGAAGTCAGATTAATCAACAGATATCACAAGTTTAACATACGACTAGAATTTGAGAAAATATCTAGAAGTGTTTCGTGAACTATCGGTGATAAGATTAGTGTGAAAATAGTAGGATTAAAGCGTCTTCTAAGTTTAGTTTATCAAGTGTAATACTATAAATCAGAACAAGATGGCAGTAAGTTCCAACTGCGGAAGAGTGGCGTAATTTGGCGTGTTTAGCAGATTCGCAATACGATGAGGTAGCAGGAAGGGAACTGGCATTTCTCATCTATGAAATCAGCAACAGTCCTAACCAAAAAGATACAAAAGCATTCATAGATATATTAGAAGGATATAATCCTTCAAACTGGAACAAATCTAATGAAAACATCTTGAAAAATAATTGAAGAAGTTCCAAATAAAATCCAAGTGGTCAAGAGACTCATAAAGAAAATATACATAAACCAACACATATTTCGACAAAGAAAATGAATAAGGTGAATCTTGTGAATATCCTAATTGAATGCATTAGGAAAAAGAATGCCAAAAGCATGCAAACTGTGTAAGGTTTGGTATAGCATAGTCAATCCACAAAAACCTAATCAGAAAATGTGCTGCATGCAACATTCCGACCCATCCACAGTGTGCTGAGGTAATACAAGATTTGAGAAAAGATACAAGAATTTTTGTTCAACATGTCTATCATGGATAGACAATGTTATTAAATCAAGATTGAATGTACAAATAGTTGAGGATGAAGAAGAAGAGGAAGAGAAGAAGAAGAAGAAAAAGAAGAGGAAAACGGAAGAGAAGTAAACAAAAATGAAATGACAGAAAAAAATAAGGAAAAAAACAAAGAACAAGATAAAAGTATGGATGCAGAGATACTCATTGATACTACATACGAGGCAATAAAGCCAGCATACCTACGAAGAAATAAATTACGATATGACAACAGAAAAAGCAAATCCCCGAAGAGGCTCTACCCAGATCTATACAATGACGGAAAGAGGAAAAAAATAGACAAGAAAGACAAAATCTGCAACCTTTTGAAAAGAGGGAATTGCAGATTTTGGAGAAAGATGTTACTACAAACATCCTAAGATATGTCAAAACTATGAAAATATATGGTAAATGTGGCATACTTAGATGGAATAGTGGGGATGATTGCAGAGATCTGCATCCAAAAAATATGTAAAAACCTAAAAGAAGGAAAAGGATGTAGTTAAAGTTCGACAAAAAATGCAAATATATGCACCCTGTAGCCATGAATCATAATCAAATAAATAACCAACCAAGTAATAAAATCCAAAATAAGAAAGAAACAAATAAGAGAGAAATCAAGAATATCAGGTTAAAAGAGAAAAGCAAACCACCAATGAGATATGCAGAGGTGTCAGCAAAAAATTTCAAAGCATCAGCTCCGAAATTCTACTCAAGAGATAATAACTGTATTTATTATGCAAGAGGATATTGCAGAAACGGAGAAAATTAAAATTGCAGATTCAGACACAAAATGAATAATTATGATGAAGGAAGATCAAATATTATGGAAAAGTTGGATTTTTTAATGTCAGAATTTCTGGAAATGAAAAAAGAACAACATACCAGAACAGGAAAGAGACATGGGAAAATCCTTATTACTACCAGTATTAAATGAAGGAGAAAACACGCAAACCATCATAGTGATGAATGCGCAGGGTTTAGTTTACGAGTAACTCAAAAAGAAAAATAGAGTACTTAGAAGAACTAACCCCAAAAAAAAATGAAAAAGAAAATAGATATAATGAATATAAGTGAAACCTGGTATTCCCAAGAACTGGGAATGATGATCAAATAAAAGAGTTCCAAACTTATAGATCAGATAGAAAAAATAGGAATCAAGGGGAACCGCAATATATGGGAAAGACAAAAAAACAAGGAAAAATATATGAGAAATATAGTAACTCAGAATGTGAACTAATAGCGGTAGAATTTGAATCTGAAAAATTGATGAACATAGTAATATATAGACCTCCTAATACTAAAGAGTTTGACTTAATAATTGAAAATGGTTGGATATATGTAGAAATCACAAGGACTGGACTATTCTCCTATCTGGTGACTTCAACTTTCCTTTCGTAGAATGGAAAGAACGAATAGGAGATGTGGTACTTATACATATAAAAAAAGAGAGTAATAGTAGTGCAGAAGATAAGAGGCAATTTGAAAAGCTATTAGATATGCTACTAGAATACACATTCAACAAATAATCAACCTGCCAAACAAGAAGGAACAATACTAGACCTAGTATTTGTGAACGGAGATGAATTATGTTAAAGAAATAATAGTTTATAATGCGAGTATTTCAGACCATAACTGTCATAGAATTAACAGTTCATTCCAAAGCAAGTGAAAAAATAGAGATAAGGCAAGAAATGAAGTGGGTGGGAAGGATATGGAAAAATACAACTTCTACAGTAAAAATATAAAATGGTCATTAAAATTATGAAGAATTAAACAAAACAAAAGAGTTGGGATAACAATTTTTCGTAAGTGATGACATAAGGGTAAATACGGAGATATTATAAAAAAATATTGGAGAAAATAGTGGAAAAAATATATACCGAAGAGAAAAGTAAAACATCATTCATGCATACCAAGAGACAGAAGGATCTTGTTCCAGAAAATCAGAAAGTGGAAAAAGGTCTTGCAAAAGAAAAAAATGCATGGAAAGTTATAGAACTAAAAAGTAAGATAGAAAATGCAGAACAAAAGATTATACAATCAAAAGAAAATGAAAAACGGGACTT
Organism: Macrobrachium nipponense; assembly: GCF_015104395.2. Classification (NCBI taxonomy): domain Eukaryota; kingdom Metazoa; phylum Arthropoda; class Malacostraca; order Decapoda; family Palaemonidae; genus Macrobrachium; species Macrobrachium nipponense. The sequence continues at coordinate 45,196,035 of NC_061103.1, forward strand.
GGAAGAAAAAACCCTATTAAATATCAAGCAAAACCCCAAAACTATTATACTCATATGCGAAGAAGATGAATAAAAGAAGAATAGAAATATAGGCCCTCTGAGAATTTGAAGGGAGATTAACGAATGAAAAAAAGGAAATTTGCAACATACTGGCAGAACGATATAAGAGAGAATTCACCCCTAGAATAGATAATGAAGATAATGATATAGAAGTAAGGATGAAAATAGTGAATATTTAGCTGACATAGATATTAATGAAGCTGATATTGTGCAGGCTATTAATGAAATTAAAAATGGAGCTGCTGCAGGGCCTGATGGAATTCCTGCTATTTTGTTAAAGAAAGTAGTTCATTCTATCGCAAAGCCACTTGCAATATTATTAAGACAAAGTGTAGATACAGGCAAGATTTATGATGAGCACAAATTAGCATATATTACCCCTACTTTCAAAAGTGGATCAAGACTAGAGGCAAGTAATTATAGGCCTGTGAGTCTAACATCACATATTATGAAAGTGTATGAAAGGGTAATGAAGAAAAATATTATGAAACATTTTAATAAAAAATAATTTGTTTAATAAAGGACAACATGGTTTCGTCGTACCCGGAAAAAAGTACACAAACCCAACTGTTAGTCCACCGTGAGAACATATTCAAAAATATGAAAAGCGGAAATGAAACAGATGTGGTTATTTAGACTTTGCAAAAGCTTTTGATAAAGTAGACCATAATATATTAGCGAAGAAAATTAGAAAACACAATATCGTGGATAAAGTAGGAAGATGGTTAAAAGAATTTTTACACCAACAGAAACAGATAGTTATTGCAAACGACGAGAAATCGGATGAAGCCAGGTAATATCCGGGTGTGCCGCAAGGTACGGTGTTAGCTGCAATACTGTTTGTTATTATGATTGAAGACATAGACAATAATGGTTTAAGGATTCGGTAGTGAGTAGTTTTCGCAGATGACACAAGAATAAGTAGAGAAATTATTGTGATGAAGATAGGAACGCTCTACAAAGAGACCTTAACAAAGTATATGATTGGGCAGAGGTAAATAGGATGGTATTTAACTCTGATAAAAATTTGTTTGAATCAATAAATTATGGAGACAGAGAAAGAAAGCTATATGCATATAAGGGACCTAATAAATGAGGACCATCACAAATAAGGAAGCAGTTAAAGACCTTGGTGTGATGATGAATAGGAACATGTTATGCAATGATCAAATAGCAACTCTGTTGGCAAAATGTAAAGCAAAAATGGGAAAGGAATGTTGTTACGGCACTTCAAAAACAAGAAAAGCTGAACACATGATTATGCTTTATAAAACATATGTTCGTAGTCCACTTGAATATTGCAATATGATATGGTACCCACACTATCAAAAGGATATTGCACAAATAGAGAGTGTACAAAGGTCCTTTACAGCTAGAAATAGAAGAAGTTAAGGACCTAGACTACTGGGAAAGACTACAATTCTTAAAATTATATATGTCTAGAAAGGAAGAAGAGAAACGCTACATGATAATTCAGGCATGGAACAGATAGAAGGAATAGCAGAAAATATCATGGAACTAAAAATATCAGAAAGAGCAAGCAGAGGTAGATTAATAGTGCCCAAAACTATACCAGGAAAAATAAGGAAAGCACACAGGACATTAATCCACTACGCACCAGCATCGATAATGCAGCGTCTATTCAATGCGTTGCCAGCTCATCTGAGGAATATATCAGGAGTGAGCGTAGATGTGTTTAAGAATAAGCTCGACAAATATCTAAACTGCATCCCAGACCATCCAAGATTGGAAGATGCAAAATATACCGGAAGATGTACTAGCAACTCTCTGGTAGACATTAGAGGTGCCTCACACTGAGGGACCTGGGGCAACCCGAACAAGATGTAAGGTCTGTAAGGTAAGGTAAGGTCTCTCTCTCTCTCTCTCTCTCTCTCTCTCTCTGTATTGTACTTTTTCTTTAGGGAACTATGAGCATATAGGCATAAAGAACGGGCCCCCATAATAGAGCACAACGCAAACCGCAAAATCCATTCACTTTCTCAGTCTTAGACTTTCTACAGAATTGCTCCGATGTGTTTACGTTTGATCTGTCTAACTCCTGGGTGAATTGAACGTGCCTTAACTAAGAAACAAATAGAAACGATAGATAAATAGATTGGAGAAGACGCCTAACGACCAAAAAGTCCAACAGAATAACTTTCTTGGTCTTAGACTTGAGAGTACTTTTTTGTCGAGGTGCTCGATGTGTTTACGTCTGATGTGTTTAACTCTAAAGGCAAACTGAACGCGCCTGAACCGAGAAACAAACAGAAATGGTAAATTTGTGAAGACGCCAACATTTTGCAAAGTGAAGACACCTAACAATCAAAAACTCAAATTTTTAGTTGTCACTTTGGTTGACCGAAAGGGAAAACTTTGACAGATTCCCGTGGAAAATACTTTTAAATGGTAATAAGCTTAATATATTGACAGTTCGTGGAAAATACTTTAATCATACGAAGCTCTATATATTGACAGTTTCGTAGATTAATCGTCTCTCAGTAAGTGGGTGAAATAATCCTATTACGTCCATTAGAGTTAAGTGTTTACCGACTTCTCACGCCATCACGGCCCGCTTAATATTCATTACCTGTCTGGACCCCTTCTAGTATATGGGAGTGGCGAAGTGAGAGAGAGAGAGAGAGAGAGAGAGAGAGAGAGAGAGAGAGAGAAAGCCAATAAGGATGGATGGATGATTTTGAGAGAGGGATTAAGAACTGGATATTTTTAAAAATCTTTTTGTCATAATATTAATTGAGAGAGAGAGAGAGAGAGAGAGAGAGAGAGAGAGAGAGAGAGAGAGAGAGAGAGAGAGATAATGGATGAATTTGAGTATCTTTTTGTCACACTGTTCATAGAGAGAGAGAGAGAGAGAGAGAGAGAGAGAGAGAGAGAGAGAGAGAGAGAGAGAGAGAGAGTCAGTAAGGATGGATGGATGAATTTGAGAGAGGATATAAGAACTGAAAAATTTTCAGTCTTTTTGTCACAATTCTCATTACCCGTCTGGACGCCTCTATATATATATATATATATATATATATATATATATATATATATATATATATATATATATATATATATATATATATATATATATATATATATATATATATATATATAGAGAGAGAGAGAGAGAGAGAGAGAGAGAGAGAGAGAGAGAGAGAGAGAGAGAGAGAGAGAGTAATAGATGGAATGACCTTCGTAATCAGGTATCTAAATCTTAATTATTTCTTCTTTTTTTTTCTAGGGTAATGCTCAGTATTTTTAATGAATACATGTTTTTGCCATTTTCGTTTAACGCTTTTATCTGCCATATTTTCTGGGAGGGGAATTCGTTAATGAGCAGAATGTTTTTGCAAAGCAAATTATTGGGCACTATATCCGACGTATTGAAACAGGGAGTGATCCGACCTCCAGGTCACTCGGGGGGGAATGGGGGCTTGCTAAAATCTACGGTCAAATCGCTCGATGTTTCACCAACGAAAATTGAAATAAATACGCTATACTTTATTATAAATAAATGTTGTGTACTCTTTAATATTCACATTATTGATTTTTTACATTTTCATTCTAATAGATAAAATCACAAAATATCATCCCTAAAATTTCTTTATCTTTAACTCAGAGCGAAACACCGTTTTCAGACCTTTTTAGGCTTTGCTGTAGGGCTATCCTACCCCCCCCCCCACAACACACAACAAATTAGATTGTAGGCTTACTCCCCGAGTGAGCTAAAATGTATTTGAGTTTAATGAGCTACATTGCGGATATCTGTCACTTTGGGCATCCCAAGTTACTTCCATTTATCTTCCATTTATTGTAGCAAAACCTTCTTAGTAAACGCTAATTACCGATGACATCCGACCCACTTAACCTTCCTTGGAGAGGATATTTATAGAGCTATAATTCACGAAGATTTGAGAATCGTCTACTTCTCCGAAGATTCAGGAGGAACTTGACAAATTGCTGACAGGCGTTGTTCTCATAATTGTAATGGTTTTCTGGTGCGAGGGGGAAAGCAAAGGAAGAGAGCCAAATGGAGAGGAAACGTGGAATGGGGAAAAGAAGGGGAGAAATGCAGGCAGGTTAAAAGGATGGGAATTCTGGTAATGGAAGGGGTTTGGGTGACTTGAATTACGCAAGAAAAACCTTCCCATCAAACCTTGTTGCAGAGGCCGCTTGTTGGCTTGTAATGTTTATGTATGTTCCTTGTCCTATAGTTAATATTTCAGCAGACATGTATCAGATCTTTAGGTGTCTGTATAAGAAAATATTGTGATGGCTTTGTCTGTCCGCCCTCATATCTTAAAAACTACTGTGGCTAGAGGGCTGCAAATTGGTATGGTCATCCTCCACTGTCCAATCATCATACATAGCAAATTGCAGCCCTCTAGCCTCAGTAGTTTTCATTTGATTTAAGGTGAAAGCTAGCCATAATCGAGCTTCTGGGAACGCTATAGGACAGGCCACCACCAGGCGTGGTTAAAGTTTCATGGGCCGCGGCTCATGCAGCATTGTAAACCGAGACCACCGAAAGATAGAGCTATATTTCTGGTGGCCTTCATTTTCCGCTGTAGCGGCTGTACAGAAAACTCGATTGCGCATATTTTACTTGCTATCTTTGACTTCTGTCTATAAACGCTTCAGGTATTAAAAGATGTTGGAGGAAGAGGGAAAGTTTGTTATCCTTACAGCTCCAAGAAACCTATTTTAGAAACTGAATGCTACTCATTTTGAGCCTTTTTCGCTTACTCGGTGAGTAAGCCTACAAATTACATTGTTATTATTGTTGGTCTTGTTGGGGGTTAGGAAAGGTCTATGGAAGAGCCTATATAGGTCTGAAAAAAGGTGTTTCGCATCGAGTTGAAGATACAATAATTTTAGTATATTTATTATTTATTTATTAGAATGAAAATGTAAAAAATAAATAATGTACATGTTAAACAATACAGAAAAATGATTTCTCAAAAATATAGCGTATTTATTTTAATTTTAGATGGTGAAACAATGCGCAATTTATCCGTAGATTTTAGTTCGTTCCACGAGTCTAAGCTGGAGTTGGGATCACGCCTCCTTCAATTAATGTCTACTGCGTATTTCAATATTCTTTGCCTTCTTTTTTTGTCGACAAATCTTTCTCTATTGCTATTTATGGATCCGTTTCTCTCCAGGCTTTTCTCCCATCATCATTAACGGCCTTCATCTGACGCCGTATTATTGTTCCGCTAATAATTGATATGCCGGCGTTTGTTTCGCGTTTGCGGATGCTCTCTCTCTCTCTCTCTCTCTCTCTCTCTCTCTCTCTCTCTCTATATATATATATATATATATATATATATATATAT
>NC_061103.1:45206439-45210450 GCF_015104395.2 Macrobrachium nipponense
TTGTCTGTGTTACGTTTATTTCTGTTTATTCTGTCGTCTTTAATTAACACCACGACATTTCCTAGGAGCTCACACGTACCCTTCAACTTTTAAGTATTTTATTAAACGCAGAGATGCTGTAGATACACCCTGATAAAAGTGTCAAAAGAGTAAACTCTCGCTTTTTCATTCTGCTGTATCTCCAAGCGAGCGAGCCCTCTCCGTTTTCTTTAAAAGCTTCTTTTTCTGATGATTTTATTTCTCGTATCATTTGTCAGATTTTGCTCAGCGGTTGTGTGATTTCAGTGCCCTTTGAATAGTTAACTGAGGGACTTCGAGCAGTCGCTCTCCGTTTTCTATAAGCTGCATTTTCTAATGACTTTATCTCGCATTTCATTTGTCAGTTGTTGCTCAGCGTTTGAGTGATTTCAATGCACTATGAATAATTAACTAGGGCCTTCAAGCAGCCACTCTTCGTTTTCTATAAGCTGCTTTTTCTGATGACTTTACCTCGCATTTCATTTGTCAGTTTTTGCTCAGCGTTTGAGTGATTTCAATTCGCTATGAATAATTAACTAAGGGACTTCGAGCAGCCACTCTTCGTTTTCTATAAGCTGCATTTTCTGATAACTTTATCTCGCATTTCATTTGTCAGTTGCTGCTCAGCGTTTGAATGATTTCAATGCGCTATGAGTAATTAATTAACTAGGGCCTTCGAGCAGCCACTCTCCGTTTTCTATAAGCTGCTTTTTCTGATGACTTTATCTCGCATTTCATTTGTCAGTTTTTGCTCAGCGTTTGAGTGATTTCAATGCGCTATGAATAATCAACTAAGGGACTTCGAGCACCCACTCTCTGTTTTCTATAAGGTGCTTTTTCTGATGACTATTCTTACATTTCATTTGTAAGTTGTTGCTCCGCGTTTGAGTGATTTCAATTCGCCTTGAATAATTAACTAGGACCCATAACTCTCCCTTCTGTTGCTGGAAAAGCTTTTAGCCTTTTATCTCTTGCATTATGCTTTCTTCCTCGCTCTTATCAATTATCTCTCGCCCCGGGGTTCTTCTGATGTTAATACAAAAATTTAATTTTCGCGAGAACAAAGGGATGTCTCTAGCTTCACTTGAAAGCACGGGTGAGAGAGAGAGAGAGAGAGAGAGAGAGAGAGAGAGAGAATGGTGACCAGTAGTAAGGCATGAGATTTTGTGTATATATATATATATATAAATTTATCTCCTACTTTGCAGTATATGCAATTTATATAATATGAGAAATTTTAATTTCCTCATATATTGCATTTTCGCATCATTTGCAATTTGGTGTCACTATTGTATACATGCAAAAATAGTTTAAAGTCTGTAATTTATTTTTGAGCCTTATGACGGTAAAAGAGTGCTCACCTTATGGCAGTGATAACCACCATCGCACTGGCATCATACCACGCTCCCTATGGCCTCACACAGTCAATAGGAATAAGTCGGTCAATAGTAAGAATTATGTAGTTAACGTCAAATATTTTTCTTTTTAATCGTGTACATATTTATCACGAGTTAATCCCAGATTAGTCGGTTAAATCTGGTCGAAGCTCCCGTGACAGAATTAGGTAGACAAAATACTTCCGGAGTAATCCACTCTTTCCGTCTTAATCCATCAATCAGAGTTCTAGAAGAGAGAGAGAGACCTTACCTTACAGACCTTACAGTTCGTTCGGGTTGCCCCAGGTCCCTCAGTGTGAGGCGCCTCTAATGTCTACCAGAGAGTTGCTAGTACATCTTCCGGTATATTTTGCATCTTCCAATCTTGGATGGTCTGGGATGCAGTTTAGATATTTGTCGAGCTTATTCTTAAACACATCTACGCTCACTCCTGATATATTCCTCAGATGAGCTGGCAACGCATTGAATAGACGCTGCATTATCGATGCTGGTGCGTAGTGGATTAATGTTCTGTGTGCTTTCCTTATTTTTCCTGGTATAGTTTTGGGCACTATTAATCTACCTCTGCTTGCTCTTTCTGATATTTTTAGTTCCATGATATTTTCTGTTATTCCTTCTATCTATTTCCATGCCTGAATTATCATGTAGCGTTCTCTTCTCCTTTCTAGACTATATAATTTTAAGGATTGTAGTCTTTCCCAGTAGTCTAGGTCTTAACTTCTTCTATTCTAGCTGTAAAGGACCTTTGTACTCTCTATTTGTGCAATATCCTTTTTGATAGTGTACCATATCATATTGCAATATTCAAGTGGACTACGAACATATGTTTTATAAAGCATAATCATGTGTTCAGCTTTTCTTGTTTTGAAGTGCCGTAACAACATTCCCATTTTTGCTTTACATTTTGCCAACAGAATGGCTATTTGATCATTGCATAACATGTTCCTATTCATCATCACACCAAGGTCTTTAACTGCTTTCCTTTTATTTTGTGATTGTTCTCATTATTTAGGTCCCCGGCCTATATGCATATAGCTTTCCTTCTCTGTCTCCATAATTTATTGATTCAAAGTTTATCAGAGTTAAATACCATCCTATTTACCTCTGCCCAATCATATACTTTGTTAAGGTCTCTTGTAGAGCGTTCCTATCTTCATCACAAGTAATTTCTCTACTTATTCTTGTGTCATCAGCGAAACTACTCACTACCGAATCCTTAACATTACTGTCTATGTCTTCAATCATAATAACAAACAATATTGCAGCTAGCACCGTACCTTGTGGCACACCGGAGTATTACCTTGGTTTCATCCGATTTCTCATCGTTTGCCAATAACTATCTGTTTTCTGTTGTGTAAAAATTCTTTTAACCATCTTCCTACTTTATCTACGATATTGTGTTTTCTAATAATTTTCTTTGCTATATATTATGTCTACTTTGTGTTTCAAAAGCTTTTGCAAAGTCTAGATAAACCACATCTGTTCGTTTCCGCTTTTCATATTTTGTTGAATATGTTCTCACGGTGGACTAACAGTTGGGTTTGTGTACTTTTTCCGGGTACGAAACCATGTTGTCCTATATTAAACAAATTATTTTTTATTATTAAATGTTTCATAATATTTTTCTTCATTTACCCTTTCATACACTTTCATAATATGTGATGTTAGACTCACAGGCCTATTAATTACTTGCCTCTAGTCTTGATCCACTTTTGAAAGTAGGGGTATATATGCTAATTTGTGCTCATCATAAATCTTGCCTGTATCTACACTTTGTCTTAATAATATTGCAAGTGGCTTTGCGATAGACAATGAACTACTTTCTTTAACAAAATAGCAGGGACTCCGTCCGGCCCTGCAGCAGCTCCATTTTTAATTTCATTAATTGCCTGCACAATATCAGCTTCATTAATTTCTAATGTCAGCTAAATATTCACTATTTTCGTCCCTTACTTCTATATCATTATTCTTCATTATCTATTCTAGGGGTGAATTCTCTCTTATATCGTTCTGCCAGTATGTTGCAAATTTCCTTTTTTCATTCGTTAATCTCCCTTCAATTCTCAGAGGGCCTATTTCTATTCTTCTTTTATTCATCTTCTTCGCATATGAGTATAATAGTTTGGGGTTTTGCTTGATATTTAATAGGGTTTTTTCTTCCAAGTCCCGTTTTTTCATTTTCTTTTGATTGTATAATCTTTTGTTCTGCATTTTCTATCTTACTTTTTAGTTCTATAACTTTCCATGCATTTTTTTTCTTTCTGCAAGACCTTTTTTCCACTTTCTGATTTTCTGGAACAAGATCCTTCTGTCTCTTGGTATGCATGAATGATGTTTTACTTTTCTTTTCTTCTTCGGTATATATTTATCCACTATTTTCTCCAATATTTTATATAATACTCCGTATTTACCCTTATGTCATCACTTACGAAAATGTTATCCCAAAATCTTTGTTTAATTCTTCATTAATTTCTGACCATTTTATATTTTTACTGTAGAAGTTGTATTTTCCATATCCTTCCCACTTTTTTTCATTTCTTGCTTATCTCTATTTCCACTTGCTTTGGAATGAACTGTTAATTCTATGACATTATGA
>NC_061103.1:45210950-45215950 GCF_015104395.2 Macrobrachium nipponense
GTCTCTCCAGGGAAAGTATTCTATATTCCTTTATTTTCGATATACCCATTAAATGGTCCGTACGCTTTCAAAATGAAATATAGATAATCTCTGAAATACTGAAATGAAAAATTCCAGTAAAATGCATTTTATGTAAGCTGGACATCGCTCTATTTATTTGGTCCTCTCTTTGCTTTAATATATAATAATATATATATATATATATATAGATATATATATATATATATATATATATATATATATATATATATCAACTATAAAATATTTGCCTTTAAATCAGAAGTCCATCTAATAAAGGTCGCCCTGAATATTCGAAAGGGTAGATTTTTTCCAACACGATTTTTTCGGGAACACGAAATATTACGCTAGGAAATCTACGTATTTTGGCGTTTTAGGGACATCTTTATATAATATATATATATATATATATATATATATATATATATATATATATATATATATGTATATCTATATATGTGTGTGTGTGTGTGTGTGTGTGTGTGTATGTGTGTGAATGTATATGTACCGGAAACAATAGGAAAATCCTTATAAACATTAACAGAAAAACTTAGAAGATCTCAGAAAACTCCGTTTATATATCTCTGTACTTTTAACGCCATTAAAATTTATCGTATATCTTCTCCTGTATAAAACGTAATGAATGAATCATTATACAACTTAATTACACATGAAAAAAATGCTAAATTAGTCTCTGTATTAGTATACGAAATAAGAGTAATTAGATTAATAGCCTTTCAAAACCCTTCTTTTTTGCATAAAATTATGATTTTAGAAGGCTAGGTAGAATCATTAGGAGGACACTGTGAATGCACAGTTAAAATGCTACTAATCCCTCATAGCTAGAGAGAGCGTTTGAAATGCAGGCCCTTTGACGAACTACGAAATCTGATTGGCTGTTGATAAGCAAATCACACGACTGGAAACTCTTCTCAGTCTCTATCGAAAGTTCACATAGGCAGGATGCATGTCCCACCTCTCCTGAGGGATACGTCTTTCAGGAGAGGTGGAACATACGTCCTGCCTATGTGAAGTCTCGAAAGAGACTGAGGAGAGTTTCCAGCCCTGTGATTGGGTAATCAACAGCCAATCAGGAGCGTCGTAAGGGACTGGCCTAGACATTAGTAGATGCACGGGTGATGTGAAGCTACCAGTCTAGTTAGTTATCGAGATTCTCTGACCAAATAAAGAAAAAAAAAATTAAGCCATTTAGTCCTCGTGTGTAACTTGTGCCCTTGCTTGTAATCGTCTCACAAATTGGGGTCAAGAGGTTGATTGGTCGATAACGAATGTCGAAAGATTTTTAAGCGCCATGACAGGGTAGGATGAAAACAGATAAGCTCTCGTTGCTTGCAAACGTGAAGATACAATTTTTACTTCGCGTTTTGGGGTTTTGCTTGGAGAATAAGAAAAAACTCTCTCTCTCTCTCTCTCTCTCTCTCTCTCAGATCGCAAGGAATCATGCCAGTGCTTCAGTGCCTGAATGAACAGTAAAACCTGCTCGTACAGATAAGTGAGCACACGAAGTCTCATCGGATGGACTAACAAGTCTTTGAGACATCCTAGTCCTTGTAACTCCATGTAACACACTCTCTCTCTCTCTCTCTCTCTCTCTCTCTCAGACCGCCAGGAATCATGAAAGTGCTTCAGTGCCTGTCTCCCTGTAGGGAATATGTCCGGCCTTCCTGCATTGAATGTTTTTTATTCATTTTTTTTTTTTTTTCTTTTTTTTTTTTTTTGCAAATTCGTTAAAATTTTTAGAGATCTAATATTTTTTCTTTACTCTGATACGAATGCAAGGCTATTCTGAGATCGACGGATTTAGGACTGATCAATAAATACGAATAAATAAATAATAAATAATTGAATGAATAAATAAGTATATGTAAATAAAAAAACCCGGTGGAAATAAAATTGCTACCTCGAAAATGAAAATATTATAATATAGATAACCTTAATTTCGAAAGAATTTAGAATGGAACTAAATCTAATAGTTGTTTGACTAACCTTACTTCTACAAGACTTTCAGGGTCTCTCTCTCTCCTCTCTCTCTCTCTCTCTCTCTCGTCAGTTACATCCCAACCCCGAGAAAATTTTATATAATTATTTCCTAGAAATAATCTCTCTCTCTCTCTCTCTCTCTCTCTCTCTCTCTCTCTCTCTCTCTCTCTTTCTCTCTCTCTCCTTTTTTTTTAATTGCGTTTCCTTTTTTTACTGAAAATAATTGAATCATCACCGAATTTGAATCTTGTCAGATATGAAGACATCAATAGTCATTATCTCAAGCTTTCTTATAACCAAATGACTATTACAGTATGTAGATGAAGACTAGACTTTCATACTTTCATAATGTGTCCCAAAGTCATTAAATAATTCCAAAAACTTTAGACATCACTCGTCTAAAATATTTACTCTGAATAAAAAACACCCAATATAATATCTACAAAAGGCAGACTTATGCATATATATGTATATATAATATATATATATATATATATATATATATATATATAATATATATATATAGATAGTATGTATATTGGCTTTATTATATATATATATATATATATATATATATATATATATATATATATATATATATATACATATATGCATAAGTCTGCCTTTTGTAGATATTATGGGATGGTGTTTTTATTCAGAGTAAATATTTTAGACGAGTGATGTCTAAAGTTTTTGGAATTATTAATGACTTTGGGACACATTATGAAAGTATGAAAGTCTAGTCTTCATCTACATACTGTAATAGTCATTCGGTTATAAGAAAGCTTGAGAGATAATATATATATATATATATATATATATATATATATATATATATATATATATATATATATATATTATCTTAGCTTCATTTCGAAACTTAAAGACGAAATTATACAGAGAAAGGGGAGTTGCATTTCACCACTGACGCGTTCAGACCATATGAAATTGATCTTATCTTTTGCTCGCAGAGCCGCTCTGGCTGGCTGGCTAGCCGGGCCTTCAAAGACAAACTGCTATCAGCGAAATCATTAAAAAAAAATAGTAATAATAAAATAAAATATATAAATAAAATATTCCGGAACATGAGAATATTTCTACTCACTCCCAGCTAAATAGTTCTGCTGTCAAGTAGGCGTCTTTTGAATGCAACAATTGTGCAACTGGCTCCCTCGACGAAGTCATTTCTTCAAGTCGGCCGCTGCAATGAACGTCACTTCTAATTGCCCTTGTGTTTCTTTTGGTTACGTTCTTCCGATAGTAAGTTCAGGGACGCACTGACACACATCCACACTCACGCACAGACAGCGCTGAACTGCTTATGTTCAAAGAAGGGTCTTTGGTACTTGCCTCTCCTTCCCACTAAGAAACAATAGCCATGCAAATCGGAAGGACGTACAATATATGGCTGATTAGCTGAGAGAGAGAGAGAGAGAGAGGAAGGAGATGAAGAGAGATGGAGAAGAGAGAGGAGAGGAGGAGAGAGGATTGTTGTTTGTTATCTCTTTAGGATTAAAAGTGGTCTTGTAATTTTGTGTGTGTGTGTGTGAGAGAGAGAGAGAGAGAGAGAGAGAGAGAGAGAGAGAGAGAGAGTTGTTTTCCATTAGTATAGCATACGAGTCAAATGTGGTCATTATTCTCCTTAAATACGTGAAAAATATTGACAGCTATGTCATCATTTCATTGGAAATTTTCTAGCCTTCACTGGGTCAGTAAGCCATAATGATTCTATTAGATTAATTCAATTAATTCCAATTATTTGTTGTTTAAGGAATATATATATATATATATATAGTATATATATATATATATATATATATATATATATATATTCCTTAAACATGCCATTTACATGAGCAGATGTTTGCAACTGAGAAGATGTTTTTGAATTGACTGTTGCTTCATTAGTGAGTCGAAAGTGATTACGCAATTGTTTGGACATTTATCATTAAATGTAGGATTATATTTCATTTAATTAAGCGCCATATATTTTAGTATCAGCAGCACAAAGCTAATTCAAAAGTATCATTACTAATCAAGCCTTTAATTATTATCATAAAGTGTCCCTCAAAATAGTTAGTGTTTTCTTAATTTGAGTATCATGGAAATGTTTGATAAAAGATAGAAATCATCTATACTTAAATCTATATATATATATATATATATAATATAGTATATATATATATATATATATATATATATATATATATATAGATTTAAGTATAGATGATTTCTATCTTTTATCAAACAATTTCCATGATACTAAATTAAGAAACACTAACTATTTTGAGGGACACTTTATGATAATAATTAAAGGCTTGATTAGTAATGATACTTTTGAATTAGCTTTGTGCTGCTGATACTAAAATATATGGCGCTTAATTAAATGAAATATAATCCTACATTTAATGATAAATGTCCAAACAATTGCGTAATCACTTTCGACTCACTAATGAAGCAACAGTCAATTCAAAAACATCTTCTCAGTTGCAAACATCTGCTCATGTAAATGGCATCTCTCTAACATCGAGAAACAACATCACTCGGATTAATCTTAATGTCTTTTTAATATCTTTTATGGTACAGCGAGTCATTTAAAAAACATTAACCATGTTGAAAACATCCATTCCTGTATATAACATCTCCTTAACATCGAGAAATATCACTAGAATTACTATCAATTTAATTTTATCTACTTTATGAATGGGGTCACCCACCGCTACTACTCTTGATATTACGAATTGTGGAATGGTTGAAATCTTAAAGAGTCCCATTACAACCCAAGTCTCGCTCGTCCCCCAACCGTTCCCCCCCCTCCTCCTCCCACCACGGGTCATTAACCAATACGAATGTACTCTTAATGACCCCTTCAAGGGTCATTTCGTAAATAGAGAAACGGCAGAATTATGCGTAAGTACTGTGGGTTCCTTTTGAGTTATAAATAAGTCTGACATTTTTTTTAGATATTATATTGAGCGTTT
>NC_061103.1:45225950-45250950 GCF_015104395.2 Macrobrachium nipponense
TATTTATTTAATCCTTTATTTTTTTACTTATTTATTTATTTATTCATTGATTGATTCACTTATTCATTCATTTATTTATTTATCTATTTATTTATTTATTTATTTTATTTATATATCATTTATTTATTTATTCCTTCATAAAATAATTTATTTATTTACCCTTTTAAACAAGGATTAATGGATATTATTCATTTATTTGTTTATTCATTGATTGATTTACTTATTTATTTATTTATTTACTTATTTATTTATTTATCTATTTATTTATTTATTCATTCATAAATTAATTTATTTATTTACCCTTTTAAACAAGGATTAATGGATATTTATTTATTTATTTATTTATTCATTGATTGATTTACTTATTTATTTATTTATTTATTTATTTACTTATTTATTTATATATCTATTTATTCATTAATTAATTTATTCATTTAGTTCCTTAAACAAGGACTAATGGAGGTACGAGTTGATGGACGTATAAAGAATGTGATACAGCATTTAGGATGTTTTTTTGTATTGAACGAATCGTCTATATATTTTAAAGAATTTAGTGATGACAACAATGATTTTATTTCTATACATATTTTTTCGTTCTTTTGTAGAAGGATTAATGGACCTATGAGACGACGGACGTACAAAAAGGGATAGTACAGTATATTATTTTAAGACGTTCTGTACATAAGAGTTAGCAGAAATTAGTTGAAGGAACTTATTGATGGTAAAAATGTTTTTATTTTTATTTTCTTTCGGTCTTTAGAAGAATGATCGATGGACTTATGAGAAGATGGGCGTATGAATGGGGATGATACAATATTTAGAATATTGTTATAAAAGAGGGATCTAAGAAGCAATTAAGTTGAACAATTCATTGATGACAATTACTTTATATATTTTTCTTTTGTTGTGGTCTTTTGAAGACTGATTAAATGATGTACGAGTTGGTAGGTATGCAAAAGAGGATGATATAGTATTTATAATTATGTTACAAAGAAAATATCATAGAAATTAGTACGTAAAAGAAGTTATTAAACGAAAAAAAAAAAATATTGTCGAGAAAATTGTAATAATGTAAAGACATTATTCGATAGAGTGTGATATCAGACTCGCAGTATTGATGCTTCGATTTCTATGTGATAAAGTCTTGCACATGAAGAATTTTAATGATTTTTTTCTAATGAAATAGATATATTATGTCTTGGTTTTCACTTAAAATATTAAAACTGGGCATCGAGTTGAGTGGGTCGGTATAAAGTTAGTTTCCATAAAGCTACGGTTAATTTCATGTTATTTTAAATCTCGATACAATGACTGTCTCAAAGGATGGCCCCAAAATAAGACAAAACTGAAATGAGATGCGAAATTAATTAAGGTCATAAAACCAGAAAAAAAAACTGGAAATAAAACGTCAAAATGAGTAAGGTCAATATTCTTTGAAATGTCAAAGTAAGGAAGGTCATAAAAGCAGAAAATAAATGAAAAAAAAAGTCAAAATGAGTAAGGTCAATATTGTTTAAAAATATCCACAATTATATATAAAAATATATTTCTATGTAAAAATATAAAACAAAGACTTTCGAACACTTGAACGGTATTCGTCATCAGTGTGACGTTAACGTCACACTGATGAGGAACACCGTTCGAGTGTTCGAAAGTCTTTGTTTTATATTTTTACATAGAAATATATTTTTATATATAATTGTGGATATTGTTTAAACAATTTGTTTTCACGGAATTGTGAATTTCTTAACAAAAAGGTCAATATTCTTTGAAATGCCAAAGTAAGGAAGGCCATAAAAGCAGAAAAAAAAATTAAAATAAAACGTCAAAATGAGTAAGGTCAATATTCTTTGAAATGCCAAAGTAAGGAACGTCATAAAAGCAGAAAAAAATGAAAATAAAACGTCAAAATGAGTAAGGTCAATATATTCCTAAACACAAACACTTCTCTGCTTCACTGTTGAGTAAATGACACACGCTTTTGGCACTAAGCCAGGCTAAGATTAATAGCCGTCCCATACTTTATTGCTGCTTATTTCAGCCGTTGGACAGAAAAGCCTATTACTTTTTTTAACTCTCTCTCTCTCTCTCTCACTCTCTCTCTCCTCTCCCTCTCTTTATATATATATAATATATATATATAATATATATATACTTCTTTCTTCTTCGTTCTCTCTCTTATAATTTTATTATTTATATATTTATTAATATTAATTATATATATTAATATAAATATTCATATATATAGAGAGAGAGAGAGAGAGAGAGAGAGAGAGACTCAGTGAAGGCTACAAGCATCGCAAACTAAAGTAAATACCATAAAGAAAAGGGTCAACACACTGAAAAAATTAAGCAAGCAAGATAAATAGCTCTACAAAAGACAAACTCAATATAATACGAAATTCACAAAAGCGCAAATATATATATCTGTAATAACTCCCCTTACCCCTCCTCACCCCCGCCCCCCAACACAACCCAATTCATTCCTGTCCATCTCTCATTCATACCTGAAGAAAGCCACATTTAGGTTTTTTTCCCTTTTTTTATCTATTCATCTCTATACGTAAATACCACGTAACGCTCGGGAGCCAGCAGCCATCACTGGAGGTAATCCACTTTGCATGAGACGCGAGATTAACGTAGTCTCTCCATCGCTCGTGAGGGCTTCTCTTCTTGAAGAAGGGGACGGATTCTCCAAGGGCCCTAGTGGCTTCAAGGCCCTGCTATAGCCGTTGGGGGCGTGCCTTAATTATTTCTTAGGTGTTCATAATTATATCGTATATAAATCTCTTATGCATGCTGTAATGATTTCCGATGTACTTCTACGTTTCGTTGGGGCAGCTTTGCAGTAATTTATTGATATATTTATTTTCTTATGTATTGTTCTGTCCTTGGTCATTTCGTGGGTAGTATTTCCTAAGGGATCCCCCCTACCCCCCTCTCTCTCTCTCTCTCTCTCGCTCTCTCACAAACACATATACACACAATATATATATATATATATATATATATATATATATATATATATATATATATATATATAAATGTATATATAATTCACTGCTTGATAAGGGTGTAAGTCCAGTCTACGAAATATAGGAAATATAGTATCTAACTTTAAACCAGAGAGTTTTAATGGGCCTTTTATACTTTATATATATATATATATATATATATATATATATATATATATATATATATATATATAATATATATATGCGTGTGTGTGTGTGTGTGTATAGAGAGAGAGAGAGAGAGAGAGAGAGAGAAAGAGAATATATATATATATATTATATATATATATATATATATATATATATATATAGAGAGAGAGAGAGAGAGAGAGAGAGAGAGAGAGAGAGAGAGAGAGAGAGAGAGAGAGAGCCATTACTGTCGTTGTTTATATACTGTACGAGAGACATGAGCTATTGTGATAGAAAAAAAAAAAACTTTTAGGAAACTTCAGGGTTACCTGATGCATTTGAAAGATTGCTTCGTGCAGCGAATTTTCATAGTTTATGCGAATATATATATATATATATATATATATATATATATATATATATATATATATATATATATATATTCACATAAATAATGAAAAATTCGCTGCACAAAGCAATCTTTCAAATGCATCAGGTAACCCTGGAGGTTCCTAAAAGTTTTTTTTATATCACAATGGCTCATGTCTCTCGTAAAGTTATATAAACAACGACAGTAATGGCTCTCTCTCTCTCTCTCTCTCTCTCTCTCTCTCTCTCTCTCTCTCTCGTCTCCTCTCTCTCTCTCTCTCTCTCTTCTCTCTCTCTCTATATATAATAATATATATATATAAATATAGATATATATAATATAAAATATATAAATATTATATAATAATATATATATATATATATATAGTATAATATATATCTATCTATCTAATATTTATATTGTATATATAGTAAATATACGAATTCAGAGTAAAATGCCAACACAGCATGCCTTTAAAATTGCGTATTCCCAGGATAAAAAAAAAAATCCCCTTTTAAACCCTAGATTACCCTTTCAAACCATTACCCAGGAAGCCGAAATACTTCTCCCTAAGAGGGATGCCTCCATCACCAGGCTAAAAGGCAACGGGCATTTCTTCAGCCCCATCAAAAAATGGGTCTAACGTGATGGGAAAAATAGTAGGCAGGTCCCTTGAGGGAGCTACCTTACGTGCTTACATCTATTCTCTTAATGGACCGGAGGAATTCCTTCAAACGATGGGTAAAATGCGCCTTCTTTGCCGTTTGAGATGGTGTTAGTGATTCTTTGTGTCGTTAGGGAAAGTTTTGTAGGGATAAGTTTTAGTTAACTTCTTTTGTTATTATTTTAAAAGAGGGTGGGTGGTGGGTGTATGTTGCTGGACCGTGCCACCTAATTCTCTAATCTCGGAGAAGCCATATTAAAATATATTATTATTATTATTATTATTATTATTATTATTATTATTATTATTATTATTATTATTATTATTATTATTATTATTATGTCTAACCTCAAATCAAAGAGAAAGAGAAATAAAGTTAAAGAACGTAGTTTTTTTAAACAAAATTTTAATCTATTAAAAAAATCATTGTGTTTATTTATGCAAAAATACATCATAAACTGTCGCACCTAATTCTCTTATATATAGAAAACTATATTATTATTATTATATTATTGATTATTATTATTATTGATTATTGAAGTTGATTTTTTTTTTGCGCTATCACAGGCCTCCAATTCGACTGGGTGGCTTTATAGTGTGGGGTTCCCGGTTGCATCCTGCCTCCTTAGGAATCCATCACTTTTCTTACTATGTGCGCCGTTTCTAGGATCACACTCTTCTGTGTGAGTCCTGGAGCTACTTCCGCCTCTAATTTTTCCAGATTCCTTTTCAGGGATCTTGGGATCGTGCCTAGTGCTCTTATGATTATGGGTACAATTTCCACTGGCATATCCCATATCCTTCTTATTTCTATTTTCAGGTCTTGATACTTATCCATTTTTCCCTCTCTCTTCAACTCTGGTGTCCCATGGTATTGCGACATCAATGAGTGATACTTTCTTCTTGATTTTGTCAATCAACGTCACGTCTGGTCTGTTTGCACGTATCACCCTATCTGTTCTGATACCATAGTCCCAGAAGATCTTTGCCTGATCGTTTTCTATCACTCCTTCAGGTCGGTGCTCGTACCACTTATTACTGCAAGGTAGCTGGTGTTTCTTGCACAGGCTCCAGTGGAGGGCTTTTGCCACTGAATCAGGCTTCTTTTTGTACTGGTTCTGTGCAAGTGCCAGACATTTGCTTGCTATTTTGTTTATGGTCTCATTTTTCGTATTGCACTTCCTACATATGGGAGAGATGTTATTTCCATCTATCGTTCTTTGAACATATCTGGTTCTTAGGGCCTGATCTTGTGCCTGCTGTTATTATTATTATTATTATTATTATTATTATTATTATTAGTTAAACAACTTACCTTTTTTTGACAAATCAATTACAAAAAGCAATAATTACGTTTATTTATGCAAAATACATCATATTCTTTCACGCTAAATTCTATCTCTGTGTATTGCAAGTCAAACGTGGACAAAGTATTTTTTCGAAAAGCTTTAACGAGAGAGAGAGAGAGAGAGAGAGAGAGAGAGAGAGGAGAGAGAGAGAGAGAGAGAGAGAGAGAGAGTTTATAGAATCTGACGTATTGGGTATTTTATGAAATCGAAGATAAGAATGAAATCACCATATGTAAACGAACATAAGACCCAATATTGTCTAACAATTTTGAACGTGTTTTTCTTGATGGGGTAAATTACTGACAATATCTTAATGCAACTGCCTTAATATTGCCAAACATTTTGAATGTGTAGTTCCTACTAAGATAAATACTGAAGGTAACATAAAACAACTGCCTGAATATTGTCTGACGATTTTGACCGTGTATTTCTTACGAAGGAACGTTACTTATTGCACGATAACCAACTCACATCTCTGGGAAAACCCAAAGGACGATACCAGGTGTTATGGTAGCCCAAGCAATTAGCAACCTCAAAGAGCAAAACACTTTTCACACAAAGGTGTGCAAAATAATTGTTCGATTTTCGCTTCGCTCCAGAACAAAAGGTAGACATCAAAGATTCAAATCGTGGAAACTGATCATTCGAGAGACGGTTTCTTTGTAGGTGGGGTGAGGTGGGGTGGAGGTAGGGTGGGGTTGGGGGAGGGGATCTTAGCGAAAGTCATTAGCACCGGAGGGGAAAATATTTGTGTTACCTTGAGAAGGGAGAGAGAGAGAGAGAGAGAGAGAGAGAGAGAGAGAGAGAGAGAGACTATAATGCCCTCATGCTTATCTCGTCTTTCTGTCATTAACCAATGCGAGGAGAGAGAGAGAGAAAGAGAGATTGAAAAATCAGAGAGAGAGAGAGAGAGATTATTTTTGGGCAAGGGGAGCATCATTCGGTCGGTAGCAAAAACGCATGATGTGATAACGGCCTCTTTTTACGACGACAGATTTTGCATAAGTCCTTCTTCTTTGGATATTGTCCTCTGAATAAATCTCCTCCTCCTCCTCCTCCTCCTCCTCCTCCTCCTCCTTCTTCTTCTTCTTCCAGAAGACTCCTCCTCCTCTAAGAGGACTTTTAATTGCCATCGTCAAAAATTCTCGAAAAGATGAGCTGTCAAAAACATCTCTTTGAGAAAAAGATAAATTGCGACGGTGGTGGTGGTGGTGAGTCTCGAGCAATGGTGTAGCTTTTCTCTCTCTCTCTCTCTCTCTCTCTCTCTCTCTCCTCTCTCTCGCCTTTTTCCGCCATGGATTCGCACATTAAAGGGACTTATTTTTTCTCTCTCTTTTTTTTTTGCTCTTTCACTCGGGTTTAATCTCTCCTGATCCACATCCCTGTTTTAACTTGGTAAACAGGTTCTTTGAGTGCGAAAGATAACAACTGCTTTCTCTCTCTCTCCATTGTCGTGTATATATATATATATATATATATATATATATTTATATATATATATGTGTGTGTCTGTGTGTGCATATATATATATATATATATGTATATATATATATATATATATATATATGTATATATATATATATATATTATATAGGATGAATTCTTATATAATTAAAATATATATATATATATATATATATATATATATATATATATATCAAAGTTCCCGAATGAAAATTCTTAGAACGCATAGCCACCCACTTCTAGGGCTAAACGCTTGTAGATAAAAGGTTATAAAGTTCGTTTTTTTTTTTGGCAAAATATACATTACTCGACTTGCAAACACACCCTACAAAATGATGGTTACAAATCCTAGGCATATGTAGAAGAACCATCAGAGACCTTTCTATAGAAAAAAGGCCTTTCACATTTTTATAGAAGCCTCCCATAGACTTTTTTTTTCAGTTCCCGGGAAAAGAAAGAAGGAAGAATTTGTAAGTTTTCGGTTTAACAAATGAGACAGCTTCTTTTGATATGAAATTGCTTTCTTTTTCTTTTATTGTTTTTTTTCACTCGGAACGAAAAAATTATGTCGGCACCAGACTGGCGAGGAAAAAAAAAAAGATGAGAAAGAAAAAAAAAAGAACTAGTGGCGAACATTCAAGCAAATAAAAATATAAAGGCAAGATACCTCGAATTTTCTGTGCTTATTAAGTCAAGATTCTTCTGTGGTAGTATGAGAAGATATATATATATATATATATAATTATATCTATAAATATAATAGATGTCTATAATATATATAGTATACATACACCACACACACACACACACACACACACACATATCTATATATATATATAGTCATTCTATACTATATATAATCATATATATATTATATATTATAATATATATATATAAAATTACATCTACATAATCGCGTTCAATTTTTATCCTTCGGACGACAGTTTGTTTACCAGACATACCTGTCCCTTCCGAAAAGAAAACATTAATGTCTTCCTTATGAATAAGCATCGGATAAGTAAAAAAGAAAAATAAATTACATAAACATCCCCCTCTCATTCCCAACCCTCGTCCCAGACAGTCCCACATCAATGAGGCATCAATCAATACAATAACTCTGTATCTCACGATTTATCAAACTGTATGTAACCTTGGTGAAACCGGGAAGGATGTTTACTCGCATGAAGTCCTTCAGGTTCCCAGACAGCCGTCAATTTCGACTCGCCTTGCATGAAAGCTCCTCTAACGAGGTCCTATTATTGCGACCTAGCAATAGGACTCTAGTTATCCTTTTAACCAGGGTTCTCGTCGTAAAAACCTGAATCTTGCTGAGGTCGATTGCACTGGTAGAGGAATTTTTTATTTTTTTATTTAGCTATTTATTTATTTATTTTTTATTTTTTGGGGGAGGTGGGGGGGGGGACGGTGGGGTGGGGGAAATGGTAAAGGATTCTTGACTAGAAGGCCGTCCCTATTTATTTATTTAATTTATTTATTTATTTATTTGTATTTCTTATTTATTTATTTATTTATTTATTTATTTATTTATTTATTTTTAGGGGTTAAAGGATTCTTGTCAGCAAGTTTAATGATGGACTGACCCATTTCATCTGAGGTATTATTGATTGATTTATTAAGTTATTTATTTATTTTTGGGGGCTAAAGGATTCTTGTTACCATGTCTAATGATGAGCTAAATAAAATAGGGTTATTAATCCTGTTAGAGACGTAAACAATTTCCCAGAACCCTTAAAAGCAATTAGCGAAAATATTAACCGCAGCCAAAACCGACCCGCAATCCAACTTGGAAACGCTCGGCCATTGATGCGCATTTAATCGAATCCTGGAAGTTGATAATGCCTCGCTAATCCAGTTACGAGGAGACAAAAGTTACAGACCGGCAAAGGTGAGATTGAGTTCTTGTCAAAAGCGATTTCTAAAGCATCGGGAACAATGGCGGGAATAGATTCTACATAGAACCAGAGGTGAGAGATAGGGAAAAGGCTTTGAGAACCTGTTCTATTTCAGTGAATCTAGTTTGTTTTGAACATCATTTTCCATTTGTTAAAATGAGAGAGAGACTGAAGAGAGGAGAGAGAATCGGATAGAGAGAGAGAGAGACGAGACGAGAGGAGAGAGAGAATGTGAGAGAGATTTGTGCACCTCATACCAGTGACAAGAAAGTATGGTCTCAAATGGGAATATAATTAAACTATCTTATCGCCCCTAAGGTTGTGGTTGCGACTTTGAATGTTATTAGCAGAAAAGCAAAACGAACATATATGTTTACAAGGGGCGTTTCATACGGTAGGATTTGTTTCATGCAGTTTTACTCCACGGTCCAGATAGAACTACTCTTTCAATGATGAGAGGGTTAAACGTTACCTTGACAGTTTTCGAATTATTTATCATATATACTACACGCAGAGTTCTTTCATTCTTTGCTGAGATGGACTTGACGGGGGGTATATAAAGGGAAAAACCCCGTAGTTATAAAAAAAAAAAAAATAAAAAAAATAATCTTCTTATTAAAAAAAAAAAAACGCATCCACACTGCATCTGACTGAAGCACGAACTCGACTATTCCTCAGATTTACCAACTGCCTGTTAGGCTGGCTGATGAACTACCGCTGAGGAAGAAAAAAGCAACCCCCAACTGAGGTAAGAAGCAAATACCCCCCACCGAGGGAAGAAAAAGAACCCCCCACTGAGGAAGAACAAGCAACCCCCACTGAGGAAGGAAAAGGAAAAAGCCACTCCTTCAATGAGAAAAGAATGAAGCCACTCCCCACTGAGGAAAAGAAACACTCCCCACTGAGGAAAAAATAAAAAGCACCCATCACCCCCCCCCCCCCCCCCCCCCCCCCCTCTGTAGAAGAAAAGAATCTGCCCCCACCCCCACTGAGTAGGAAGAGTACCTCCACTAGGGACGAAACAAGCACTCCCCACTGAGGAAGAAGAAACATCCCTCACTTGAGGAAGAAGCAGCAACTCCTCCCACTGAAGAAAGAAAAAGAAAGCACCGCCCCACTGGAGGAAGAAAAAAAACACTCCCCAACCATGAGGAAGGAGGCATCAACCCCCCCACTGAGGAAAAAGAAAGCGCCCCCACTGAGGAAGACAAATCACCCGCGCTTGAGAAAGAAGCACCCCCACTGAGTACGAAACAGCAGCACCCACCCCCCCAACCCCCCGCCCCCCTTAAGGAGAAAGAAAGCACCCCCAACTGAGCTAAAGAAACAGCATCACCTCCCACTCAGGAGAAAGAAGGACCCCCACTGAGGAAGCAACACCGACAGCAGTAGCACCAATAGCAGCTACTATATAGCTATGAGCGACTTCTTGTAAAAGGTGGCCGTCCCATTCACACGCTATTGTTTCGTTTTTTTTTATTGGGACCACTGCGGGCAGAAGGATTTTTTGTTTTCCTTTTCCTTTTCTGAAGGACACCCAAGGATTTAAGTGCTATGTCCTAGGCGTCTTTTTTTTTTCTATTTGCGCCAATGGATTTTAGATATGTAGCTCAGGGTATATTTATTTTACCAGAATATCGTGGCACCATTGATGATTCTCTGTTATGGCCGACTCTCTATGGTTCACTACAATATTTGATTTCCTCTTGTTTTTTTTTTTTTTTCCATATGTGTATGAATTATTTAATTTAATGCTCAAATCGTTGTTGTGCTTTGAAAATGTTTAAAAATCGTTTTAAGACCAATAGCAACTAGATTACGTATTGTATAAATAATACAAGAGGAACTACAAAAAACACGAATCCACCATAACAAATTAGAAAGGGTTGTCTTATAGGTTGACATCTGGGTTTGCTTTATATATTATATATCTATATATATTATATATATATGATATATATATATATATCTATATATATATATATGTGTGTGTGTGGTGTGTTGTGGCATGTGTAGTGGTGTGTGTGTGTGTAAAACTAGTATACGAAATTTGATGAAAAATTTGGATCGGGATAATTAAATTGAATGTCTCCACCCAAGTTTTTATATTCTAGTTCAGCCATTTGTTATTATTATTATTCTTATTATTTATTATTATTATTATTATTATTATTAGTTTATTATTATTATTATTATTATTATTATTTTATTATTATTTTAGTATTTGTGTATGCTGAAAGAAAAGCAGGGGACCTTCTTTCATACATGTTTTATTGAATATAATGTCAGAATTTAAAGAATTTAGTTTTGTACAGAATTCTCCCAATTCTCCCTATGGAGCCCATCGAGAGAATTCTGCTACAAAGTAAATTTAGTAAATTCATGCCATTGATATTAAATAAATTATTATTAATTATTATTATTATTATTATTATTATTATTATTATTATTACTTGATTATTATTATTATTATTATTATTATTTTGTTATTATTTAGTTATTATTATTATTATCGACTTCTGTTCGCATATACATGGCCAATGGCACCACCCTTGGCGAATATATTCAAAAATGAATTTCCTTTGTAACTCAAGAAACTTCCTATATACACATAGACATACAAAACCTTTAACCTATTCATATAGTTAAGTGTTTTTCGTAAGCGGGCAGAGGGCGCGTTCCTCCATTTATTCAGTAAGCTGATGCTGGGAAAATGTATTAGACATAAAACAGAGGCATCCCAATATCTTAATGGCTTGGAATATATTAATTTCAAAACATTGGAGGGCAGGGAGGGCCCGCGCATAACTTTTTGTTAAATTGGAGAGTGAGAGGAGAGGCGAGAGAGAGAGAGAGACGACGGAGAGAGGTGAGTGAGAGAGATGAAGAGAGATGAGAGAGAGAGCCATTAGCAGACGTAGCCAGATGGATATTACGTCATCTATTTTACGGTCTCAATGGGGTGTATTGCCAGTTACTCCAGGGATGATTACCACATAGCCCTAATAGGGTGCCAAGAGAGGAAACACCTATTAAGAGAATTAAGACACTTTATGTAATATGTAAATACGTTGTTATTTTTTTTACAGTGGATGATGTTTCTTTCAGATCAATACGTTATCGCTATTGCCTCTTCTCTTCCTTCGTGTCCTTGGGCGAAAGTTTTTTCAATAAGTTATTTAACTTCATTTATGTATCATAAATGAACCCTACTACTACTATAATAATAATAATAATAAAATAATAATAATTAATAATAATAATAATAATAATTAAAGATAATAATAATAATAATAAAAATAATAAATAATAAAGAATCATTAGTATATACTTGGTCAATTTACTATTGTTATTGCCAAATCTTATAAATCTTGCATATATATATATTATATATAATAATATAGATATATGATTAATAATATATATTTATATAATATATGTATACTGTATATGACTATATAGAAATATATATATTATGTATTTAAATATATATAGTACGTATATAATATATATATAAATAAAATCTATATAATATATATATATATATAATATAATATATATAATATATTAGCGATTATATATTATTATATATATATATAATATCTATATATATATATATATATACTATATAATACTATATTATATATATATATATAATATAATATATCCACTTGAAAATAAACTGAACTTGCGTGAATAAAAATAAAAACAACATTATGCCAGGGAACACTGTCCTCAAATTAATACTATCAATTCGCCCCTCCCAAGGGGGAACAGAGTTAGGCCTTAAACTCGTGCACTTGATAAAAACTAACCTGAACGCTTATGTGCACACGAGGATATCGGTGTTTATATTTCGAAGAGCGGGAAAAAAAGGAAAAAAAACAAAAAAAAAACATACCTGTTTCAAGAGAGCTGGCCGAAATCCCCAAGAGTATTTTCCCAGAAAATCTTGAGCTGTTTAATCTCAAGAAGAAGAAAGAAGAAGAACGAAGAAAGAAGGGAAGAAAACTTGCTTATAGAGACAAGGCCTAGTCACACATCCTGGAGAGAGGGCGGAAAAAAAACATAAACAGAGGTGGCTGAAAACGGAATATCTATATTGCAGAAGCGAAATAGGAAAGAATCCACCAAAAAAGAAAAATGTAGAATTGGGAAAATATGAGGGAGATATATATGTTCATCATAGACGAAGTGGCTTAAAAAAATATTGATTATTGTAAAAATATACATACACACACAACACACACATCAACAACATACACAGATATAATTATATATACTAGTATATATTATACTATATATATATATATATATATATATACTATATATATAAACAAACAAACCCCCCCCCCCCAAAACAACAAGATAAATGAATTGAGTAAATAATTAAACAAAAGCCTTCGATTTCGCTTAAGTACGGAAAAAAACAATTTCCAAACAAGCGCTACCGTCAAAAACTTTAACCGGTTGAGATGTGTTGGTGTGTGTGTGTGTGGGGGGGGGGGGGGGGCCTGGGGGGGGGGGGGGCGCTCTTAAAACATGGGCCTATATATTGGACCCTCCCTTCCCCCCTCGGGCCCCCCACCCGCGACGTGAGATAAGAAATCTGCAGCATCCACTAATAGTGACGTAAATATTCCTTTGAATTATGAAAGGCATAATTATAAGTAAGAGCTGCTGGATGCTGGGGTTTCAACAAGGAGTTATTCCTGATATGCTAGGTAAATCGCTTGTTGTGATATACGTCAACATGCCGACCAAATTAGGGAATGTGCGTAAATGAAGGAGGAATAAATTTACTTCGTTGTAACGCATACGGCCGCCAGGTGTTGCTCCGTTTGCCTGCTTTAATGGGAATTGCGGATTACCTCTAGAATGGTTGTGATGCTACATATTTGCGAAGGCGTTTGTGTCAATGCGTCCTCCACCATTTTTCTTTGCCAGTCAATTTTTTGACCAAAACATATGTAAATTATTTTTTTTCCATCTTTTATTATAAAAATAAAATTATATTTCAAATATTGTAAAAATATTTAATTGAGGGGGGGGGGGGGGGTGGGGGGGGCGGCAGTTCGGTTTAAAGCTAGGAACCTATAATGTTTACGACTTACGCGCGGGGGAAAAAATCTCGCGCTTGTCTAGAAGTCAGTCTGGGGGTCGGTTGATGCCTTGTTTGTTACGCTGATACATTTTCCCGCGGAAAAAGAACGTTCTTCACACCTCAGGTTTTTCTGGGGGCAAGCTAAAATACACCCTTATAATTCTTGATAGGAAAAGTCTCATTAAAAATACCATGGAACGTCCCAGTTAATGGGATTGGCACTTCAATCAAGTAATTATGGCTGCTGCTTTTTCTCTTGATAAGAAGGCGGGGTTGTAAAAACGAGAGAGAGAGAGAGAGAGAGAGCTGAGATGAGAGAAGACGAGTGACTGAGAAGGGAGGAAGACTGAGAGGAGAGAGAGCGAGGTCATAGTCGGTCTGACTCATGGTGGCGGCGGCTGCCACGCTGAAAAAAAAAAAAAAAAAAAAAAAAAAATTTCTTAAAAAAAAAACAGGTGATAGGTTTGGTAAACTTTGTTTTATCCCCCAAGAAAAAATTGCCGAGCAAAAACAGATGGTGGGCCAAAGTCCTCTCTCTCTCTCTCTTCTCTCTCTCTCTACTCTGCTCTCTCTCTGTGTGGCTGTGTGTGCTGCCGTGTGTGTCCGAGTCTGGGTCTTTCCCAGTTATAATTAAATCTTTCGTTATGTGGATACTATCATACTATAGACCTGTGACCACGGCATTCTATAGCTATGACCCCATACATCTGATTAAAAATTTGGTATCAAATTGACCTTACAGGTCAACAGAGTTCTAACGAGGTTCGATCGTGCGTATGTGCGTATTATTACGCGTGTCTATCTGTTAATTAGCCCATTTTTTACATTCGTTCAACGTCTTGCCCTGTAATCACGTCTTGCATTCTCATACGAAGCATTAGACCCATGGCACGTCAAAAACGGCCTACCAACACTGACCAATCTCAACAGAAGTTCCCTTGCCTACCAAACCTTGTTTACCAACATGAAAGGGGTGGCAGTAATTAGTTCGGTAGGTGCATAAACGCCTTTAACTACCGAAAGACCGCTCGTCCAATCTTATAAAGTCGTTACGTTATTATCGTTACCCAAAGAGCCGGCAAGTTACCCAAAGAGCCGGCAAGTTTCGGTGCGGGACTCACAAAGAAAGTCAGTAGATTAAGTTTCCAGATTGACCGATAGATGGCTCTAGGTGGTACCTTTTCTGCCTAAATGATTCAGTTTTACCGGTGGGAAAAGTGTGCGATATACGTATTCAGTTGTCGTCGTCATTATACCTTTTATAATGTGATTCTGTGCACAGTAATTCTAGATGAATGCCTGGTGTGAATTTGTTACACATGAATGAAAGTAATTTGCGTTTATTATCATAGAAGAAAGCGTTAAGTTTACGCATTAAATTGCAGGTACCATGGTATGTTTGAATGTGATATTGCGCGCAGTACTCTTTTAAAAGATATTTTACTGATAAATACTTAACAAATTTGTAAATATTACAATATTATCGTTAAATTATCTTTCACTATATAATGTAGATTTTTGTAAACAACCAACGGAAAGTTTTTTTTAATATAAACACTTAAAAAGATTAATGTCTAGTGTGATTTTGCATGTCATTTGCAAATGAAAGTCATTCGCTTTTAATAGGAAAAATGTTATTCATGTTGTCTCATTTTTTGGTCCATCTTGATAATGGTTTCTATTAAGAGAGTAAGTTATTTCATCGTCCCGAATAAATGGTATACATCCATCAAATGTTCTAATATGTTCACAAATAACTACTTGCAGTTAAACCAGACTTCTGAATACGTAATCTTGATATTGTAAATGTAATATCATATTCATTGATAGCGCCTCAGTGGCGTGGTTGGTATGGTCTTTGCCTGTCACCTCGGTGGCCGCGAGTTCGGTTCTCGGGCATTCTACTGAGTGGTTAGATGTGTATTTCTGGTGATAGAAGTTCAATCTGGATGTGGTTCGGAAGTCACGTAAAGCCGTTGGTCCCGTTGCTGAATAACCACTGGTTCCATGCAACGTAAAAACACCATACAAACAAACAAACATATTCATTGACATTGTAATTTAACATTCATAAAATCCCTTTGGTCGTAGTCATTGTACTTGAATTATTGCATTAGCACCTGGAGAAACTTTGTTTTGTAGTATACATCTCTGTACATAACACCGGTGATAATCACAGCGCGAATTTTAATCGAGAAATAATGGATTAAAAATGGAAGCTTACTTAATCGTTTTAATTACAGTCGTTACTCAGGCATTCCTACGAGAGAGAGAGAGAGAGAGAGAGAGAGAGAGAGAGAGATCAATTCATGTTGGGGTTTGATATTCATTGGTTCCTTCGTTGCTAAAGCAGCTTAACCGTCCTGAAATGAAATGCCTCTAGTAATAAAAATATAATAATATTAATAATGATAACCGTTTCATAGCTTCATTGTGGAAATATCTGGGACAAAAGTTAGATTTCATTATTTTGTCAAAACGTGCATCCCTGTTAGCATTGGGAGGATATTACTTGTATCTACCAAGTAATATCCTACGTTCATTGCCTAAGTGCTGACCATTTTCATTTTGGAAATCTGGCGTTAATGTCACTGATATCTTTATTTATTCCTTTATTCTGTTGTTAGTTACCTGCGTCATTAATACTTATTGAGTGGGACCTAGACATCAATGGTAATTCAATCATTTGCATAATTCGGGAATATTACGTTTTTAACACTTTCAAATTGCAGCTTTCCTGACCAAAATTGCGTGGAGTCTGCTATGCAAATGTAATAAAACGACAGTGGAGGATTATTGTTATATATATGCTTGTTTATGATAATTATCTTGAGATATAGAATGCTTGTTAGTGCTGACGTCAGGCAGAGATGACGTAGAACAACTTGACGTGTTTACCCTAAGTTCACCTGAGAAGGTTAGTGTCGGTCAAAGGTCAATAGAGATCACATCACGGTTTATTTATTTTTTTAACTGTTGTTTTATCATCTAATTGTGAATTAAATCTTGAAGTGTACTGAAAAAGACCATTTGTGTTGGTGTTATCGAAATTGCAAGGGGTACATTGTACAACATGCCCAAAAGTGCACAAGGGTTCAAGTGTTTTCCTTTACCAAGGACGAGCATCCTTCCGCCATCAACAAGGATAATTACACATCATCAGGACTTCGCAAAGTGAGTACCATGTATCATGTAGGTTTTTGAGCAATGGTTAGAATATTGGTGAAGTTCCCTGGATTTTGAGAGAGAGAGAGAGAGGTTCGTAAAGTGAGTACCATGTATCATGTAGGTTTATGAGCTATGCATCTATCATTGGTTAGAATGTTGAGAGAGAGAGAGAGAGAGAGAGAGAGAGAGAGAGAGAGAGAACATGCCCTTTCGATGGATTGTGACGTAGACCATCTAAAGTCAAAGGTCGAGTTAGGGTCACGCCAGGTCGTATCACCGTTCATTGACTGCATTTACATATCTTGTTTTAAACTGATCTTGTTTATGTTAAATTATTGATCACAATTTCTCACGTGCACTGATTTTCTGATTTTTCTCACGTTTTTCTCGTATTTTGTCATTTGTGTATATCTAGATATTTTTTTTTTATTATCACAAATAATTTACAATGTGTGCGGCATTACTGACATTTTGGAAAAGTACAATTAAATTATGATATCAACTCAAATCGAAAGTCAAGCATTTATTTGTCCAAACCCAGATTCGCTTTTCAAAATTTACTTACCAACATAAAATATCGATTATGAGATCAATACAAAATTCTGAACAGTTACCGTACAGTATGTACTGACGTAAAAATATGGCTATCATCAATTTATTGTTAAATTACTTAGAGATATTTATTTTGTACGTTTTATAATGTATCCCATTAAAGCCCAGAGGGACGAGAGCAACGAGATAGGGGCTTCCCGTTTCGGGCTTTATTGGAATTCGATTTGGGGAGTTGCGTTTTGTGGCCCGCCTTGACTCAAATATTCTAGAACCGTGCGTCAAGTTCCCAAAAATTTGGGGAAGTATGGGGAAAGGAGCATGCAATTAGTTTATGATGATTTAAATAACATTCGTTGAATTTCATTCAGATTTATTTAAAATTAATTTCTGAAGGTTCCTGCAAGAGTTGTAGAAAATATTCCTACAAATATTTTCTCTAAATTTGCAGAAATATTGAAAAAAAAAGTTATTGACTTGTGGGAGGTTTGAAGAAGTATCGGAAAATGAAATCGGTTAATAAGCTGGATTATATAAATGAATTCTATTCAAATTAACTTTTTAAAATTTAAATTTTGGAAGTTCCTACAAATGAGAAAAATCTCCCTGTGTCAAAGGGACGCCGAAAGCACCCTTTAGAAACGCCTACTATGAACCACGTGAGGTGCACTGACGACACCGCCACCACCCTAAGGGAATTAGTGGTTTGATTACGTGTCAGTATTTAGTGGCGTGAGGTAAATAATTTTTTTTTAAATACTGTTTATCCACCAGACATAATTACGAGTCACATGCAACGAACAGCAACAGCTACCCACGATTTGCATCTTAATGGCCTGATTAATTAATACATGGAACGTAATTATAATTACATGATGGGCGTATGGTTGCTGGTCGTGTCCATTGAATATCGGTCAGGGAAAATTGACTAGGAAATGATTATGACAATGAAAATATTTTAACTGGAATCTGGAAGGTTAAAATTCAATTAATGCAATAAAACGTTAGCTGATTCCACCCTAAGTAGAGAGAGAGAGAGAGAGAGAGAGAGAGAGAAGAGAGAGAGAGAGAGCTAGTCTAAATAGAATTATTCTGCTATCATTATGAAAGAGACTTTGCGGTTTATGAATATGAAGAGGGCCACACATTCTCATTGCCCTAAAGAAAGAGAGAGAGAGAGAGATTCTGAAAGTATTCTGAAAAGAAATATTCTGCTATCATTATGACAGAATTTGCAAATTTAAAAAATATGAAAAAGAGAGAGAGAGAGAGAGAGAGAGAGAGAGAGAGAGAGAGAGAGAGAGAGAGAGAGAGAGAGGATTATATATGAAGACAAGCTATTCATTAACGTAGCCGACCGAGCAGTCCCGGTTTGCATTTTGAGATAACCCGCTTCTCTGTCTTCAAAAATTTTGGCAAATCATTTTTAGACCCACTGACTATCAGATAGGATTGACGAAAAGATGCCTGTTGTGTGTATTGGGTGAATTTTGCCGTCTTTCAGAAGTAGAATGTTGGTGTTTTGTCTTTAATTAATACGTTTCTAATAAAATATGTTATATATATATATATATATATATATATATATATATATATATATATATATATATATATATCTGCATACTTCGAGACGCTTTTCTTCATTTCAAACGAAATATAATAATAATAATAATAATAATAATAATAATAATAATAATAATAATAATAATAATAATAATAATATGCCCACCGCTCTTGTCTTCACAACCGTGATTGCATCACTCGAACTGAAGCATTTGCTGAAACATTCCTTCCAATCTCGTATTCAGAAGTAAGCTGGGTTACTCGGTGGAAAATTATCCGAATTCCTCAACCCCACCCCCTTTCCCCTACACACCACCACACACCCACCAACCCACCCACCCCCACCCCCACCCCCATCAACACAAACACTAACCTTATCAGCGAGCAGTCCAATTTTATAAACACGGTTTTTGGTGTCACAGAGGAGTAGCTGGCTAGATGAACCCGGTAGCATCGAATTGTCGATAAACAAGTGAGATTTACGTCCAGACTGTAATGTGACTGCGAGTGAACTAGAGTTCTCTCTCTCTCTCTCTCTCTCTCTTCTCTCGTCTCAGTCCATAAGGAAGGCATAAATTTAACGCTTTGGAAAGGTAGCTTTGATCAACGTGAAAAGTGAAAATCTGTTTTAAATTCTCTCTCTCTCTCTCTCTCTCTCTCTCTCTCTCTCTCTCTCTCTGCATTCGTAAGGGCATTTAACAGAAAGGAAGCTTTTCATCAATACGTAATAAATGATCGCCATTTTAAATCTTCTCTCTCTCTCTCTCTCTCTCTCTCTCTCTCTCTCTCAGACCGTCACGACGTATAAATACAAAAATGATTTAATTGTTACTGAAATGGCTTTCAAAAATGCGTGCTAAATATTATCACTTTCGATCTCTCTCTCTCTCTCTCTCTCTCTCTCTCTCTCTCTCTCTCTCTCTCTCACACAGTCCGTCACGATATATAAATTCAAAAATGGATTTAATTGTTACTGAAATAGCCTTAAAAATGCGTGAGATATACCATCTCTCTCTCTCTCTCTCTCTCTCGCTCTCTCTCTCTCTCTCTCTCACACACACACAGCCGCCGCCCCCGCCGCCGCATCTAGAATAATGGAAGCCTTCCTCCTTCTCGTCTAGCCCATCCCAATAGAATAATGATCAGCTTTGATTGATAATTCCTGGACACAAAGCTGTCACTTATGAATGTTGACCGAGATTCTATTTCTCCCTCCGCTCTAGTGTTTGGGCTGATGATGATTGCGCGCGCGGCTGCGCGTGCTTGTGCGAAGAGAACGTATGTGTGCTTTGCGTTATAAATTCATCCTCTCTCTCTCTCTCTCTCTCTCTCTCTCTCTCTCTCTCTAGGACTGTGCAAGCATATTCGTATGTCCTAAATTTTTTCTTTTACCACAGCATATTATAAAAGGAATTGTTCTTGAACTTGAGTTTTATATATAAAATGGAAGAGAGAGAGAGAGAGAGAGAGATGAAAGGATGATAACTTTATACTTATCAAATCTGTAAAATGCCCTTATGGGTTGAGAGAGAGAGAGAGAGAGAGAGAGAGTGTGTAAAATGATAACTACTTAGACATTTGTAAAAACCTACTTTTTATAACTGCAAAAGCCTGGACTGCCTGAGAGAGAGAGAGAGAGAGATTAGAGATTTTTCTAAAGTCACCACTGCTATTCATCCGAAACCCCCGGCCATCACCACGACAGAAAGAAGCGAAGGGGAACGCTATCATTTATCTTCAGGTAGATTTTCTTCCCCCTACAATATTGGCAGATGGGTGTTAAGACGATTCTAGCGTTACCGGATGGGTATTGGGTAACCGGATACCCGGCCTAATGGTGGGAAGAAACTGGATGACACATCCATTTATAAAAGCATGGCTGTGTGATATATTTTCCTTTGGGATTAACCCATGATTTATGTGTGTGTATGTATATATATATATATATATATATATATATATATATATATATATATATATATATATATATATATATATATATATATAGCAGAGAGAAAATATAAATATATATATATATATATATATATATATATATATATATATATAGTAGAGAGAAAATATAAAATATATATATATATATATATATATATATATATATATATATAAAGGTATAAGCCACGAAGGAAAAATAAACAACGGAGTTCTGCAAGATCTTTCGACTCCGTTGTTTATTTTTTCCTTCGTGGCTTATACCTTTATTTATGGATTTATCACGTTCCAAACTTTCGTGATTCAGTTATCACACACACACACACACACACACACACAAATATATATATATATATATATATATATATATATATATATATATATATTAGTATATATATATATATATAAGAGAGAGAGAGAGGAAATACGTCATTAGTTTTAAACAATGGGCAGTAAATGATGAACATAGAGAAAGAGAGAGAGAGAGAGATAGAGAGATGACTTCATTAGAAAAGGGACAGTAAATGATGAACAGAGAGAGAGAGAGAGAGAGAGAGAGAGAGAGAGAAAAAAATTATCAGAACTATCAGAACTTCATTGTAGTCTTCGACCAATTATAACTTCTGCCAGAACTATAATTAGAACTTCTGATCGAACTGTATCACCAAAACATCCTTACCTGTAACTAAAAGTATTGGAAGGGCTGGGATGTAATTGTATATTGATACGGGTAGGTTTCATATGTGGAGGAGATATTAGCATTTACTGAATCGGCAATGAAATATTAAGACCGCTTTGCAATGGAATAGGTAATGAAGACATAACAAGGGGTTATATCTCATATATATTATATATATATATATATATATATCGAGCTACCAATGTCCTTTAATATTTATTTCGCTCTACCTCGGAATTAATATATTTTCATATATGTTTAACCGAAGGGGAATTTTTTAGGCGATAATAGAATTGCCGGCCGACGGGCACGAACCATCGACATCTTTAATTCCAGGACCGACAGTGAAGCCTTATATATATATATATATATATATATATATATATATATATATATATATATATATATATATATATATCTATATATTATATAGTAGAATACATATATGAGATATTTCATTAGTTTAAATTAGTGAAAATTAGCTGTAATACTTCAAGAGAGAGAGAGAGAGAGAGAGAGATTTTAAACACTCGGTAATCCTTACATTAAACCACTACCCCATTTCATGGAATCCAGGCTTGATAATATTCCATGATATGATAACTGGAAAACTGGAATTGTAACGTATGATTAGGCTTCACTATACCTTTTCTCCTGCCGTGGAAAGCCGGAATATCAGTATTATCCGACTCAAAGCGAAAAGATCCTGGAGGTTTTACCTGGAAGAAGGGGAGAGGAAACCTTTTAATCACATGGAAAATCTGTGTATGAAATAATCTGTATTAATTTACTGTCACATTATGAATTTTGAGGAAGCCATTGATAGGTAAAGCCTTTTGTTCTAATTTCGTATCATTTCCATCGGAATTTGATAACTGGGTGAACATATATTTAACAAGATTTTCATATTAATTTACCTTTCCAGTATGAAATTTATGAAGCCATAAATATGGGCAGTTGCGTAGTCTTATTTCATTTAATTCAATTCAGAACTTAACTAATATTTTCATCATTAGAAGAATCCGTATTAAACGTGGTCTTTTTTAATATATATAATTCCCTTCAGAAATCGACTAATAATTTGAAAATTAGATGAACATATAGTAGACAGTTTCATTTTGACTTTTGAGGAAGCCATAATCAAATTAAGCTATTTGGTCTTATTTTATCATTTCTTTCAGAATTCAATTACTGTTTTGATATATGTATATCAAGCAAGATTTTTTCTTAAAATGGATAATACTGTCGTACCATGACTGCATTCTATCTGAAAACGTACCAATAACGGGATATTCATCTTGAACTTTATACGTAACGGGCATTGGTATAAAGTAAAAGCATTTGTCTTAATTATCAGTATTTTTATTCCAGTAATGAAAAAGACATTCTGAAACTATTTTTGAAATTAAAGGTTGTTTATTCTGAGAGAGAGAGAGAGAGAGAGAGAGAGAGAGAGAGAGAGAGAGAGAGAGAGAGAGAGAGAGAAATTTGTACGTAACGGGAACTGGTATAAAGTATAAGCAGTTGTCTTAATTTTCAGTATTTTTTATTTCAGTAATGAAAAAGACATTCGGAAACTATTTTTGAAATTCAAGGTTGTTTCATTCTGAGAGAGAGAGAGAGAGAGAGAGAGAGAGAGAGAGAGAGAGAGAGAGAGAGAGGGAGGAATCCTTTTGCTATATAAATGGTGTGGCGAACATTTTCATAGCTTCATTAGTAATTTTGAAAATGTTACAAGGGTAAATACGTTTGGAATTAACAATTAATTATGACTAATGTAGAGAAATTCTATTAACTCTGTTATTTAAATTCATTTTTATTCTCAAAACACCTCCCCAGATTCCTACTGACTTCAAAAATGGACGTCCAACACGAGACTAGATATTCATAGTAAATAAGCAACGCTATTTTTCCCCCAGATGTTCAGCTGTGTCATAATTGTATCATAATTACACTTAATCACATCTAATTTAGAAGCGCAATTGTGATGTGACCTAAAGGGAGGGCAGCTCCGTCCTCGCAAATATTTTTGCATGGAAAAGAAAGTCTGAAAGCGTGTTGTGATTTTCAAACTATTAAAGGCTTAACGGGGAATTCTGTCAGAAAGGAATAAGTTTATCCTAATTATTATTATTATTATTGTTGTTGTTGTTGTTGTTGTTGTTGTTATTATTATTATTTCTGATGGTTTTACTTACTGGAAACGTGAAATGAATATTATTATTATTATTATTTCATATTATTATTATTATTATTATTATGCTTTTAGTTATTGGAAACGTGAAATGAATATGATTATCCAAATTATTATTATTATTATTATCATTATTATTATTATTTTATTAAAAGTAATGGCTACTTCAGCAGCGTTACACTTGTAGAGATTCTTCTCTATTTTGCGAATAGCGGCTTTTTCGGTGCTACTTAAACAGGCTAGTAGAGCGCCTATAGAGGTCATGGTAAAATACAGGGTCAAAATAGGTGCATATATTTGAATTTTACAGATAAACTATGATACCATAGTCATCAACGTCATTAACGATTTTCTCTCTCTCTCTGTCTGTCTGTCTGTCTGTCTGTCTCTCTCTCTCTCTCTCTCTCTCTTTCTTAAAGCGAGCTTTCGTCTGGAGCTGCCAGACATCCTCGGGCTGGGAAGCTGAGGGTGGACTGATCTTGGTGCGTTTGTTGTTGTTGGAGTATTAAGCTGGCTTTATGCCAGCACGGGCTTTAGCTAATGAGCAGCCCGTAGGTTGTTCTTGGTGCGGTGTCCGTCCTCGTTATATCTGTGGTTGACAGCAGGGGGTCTGTCCCATGCTTGTCTCCTATTGGCTGGTGGCGGTGAGTCTTGTTTTCATTGGTTGCCTGAGCCAGGTCTCAAGCCACTTTCTTCGAGCCGATGGTTGCGTTGCAGCATATCCTGCAGCCGCCTGGACCTCCTGAGCGGCGCTGTAACATTGATGGGCGTTGCGCTACTTTGATTTCCATCGGCTGCAGGAGTACCTCGTTCGGGGGCGTTATCATCCATAGAGTTGTCATGATCGGTGGTGTCATTGTTGGTGGCAGGTCTTCTCATACTCGTAGGGA
>NC_061103.1:45255950-45260950 GCF_015104395.2 Macrobrachium nipponense
ATATATGATTTAATTTTAGAATGATATTACTCCAAGGCTAAACCTGTACAGAAAAAATCAAAAGGAGAGAGAGAGAGAGAGAGAGAGAGAGAGAGAGAGAGAGAGAGAGAGAGCAAAGGCTAAAAGCAGATGGGTCGCGTGTTGTGTGGGGTTTTCTGAAAGGGGGTTGGCAATAATAGTGGGTTACGAACCTCTAGTCTAAAGGACGAACCTCTTTATTATACGATACTCTTGGCTCGGAGATTAAACCTCTAAGTTATTATTTGGGGAAGGAAGGAATATGAAACTCCTTTATTTAGCTACTCTTTTTTTTTTTCCCCTTTTACCTATTTCATTAACTATTTTTCTTATATGAAAGTCTAATTACTATTTTTTGCAAGCAGAAATTATGAATAAACTGGAGTACGACGGAAGATTAAATTTAGTATATGTTCATACATAATCATTCCTTGGAAGTAAATTATAATTTAGTATCCCTTTATCAGGCTCTTTTCTTTTTTTATTAGATATTTGATATGAAATTTAAAAATTCACGTGTTTTTTTCATCCTCTAATCTGCTGTTTGTATGAAAAATGATTTGTATATATATATATATATATATATATATATATATATATATATATATCTATATATATATATATATATATATAAACTATATCTATATTATATATATATATATTATATATATATATATATTTTATATATATTACGTTTCTTTTTCACACTTTAAAATTCACTACAACGTTTGAAAGATATTTTGGTAACTTTATTCATAATTTTTTTTTTTTTGGTAAATACACTTTGGTCTAACCATATTTCATTTGGACAACGATCTTTTATTTCTACTTAAAATGTTTCACTCAAAAAAAAAAAAAAAAAAAAAAATACAATATCATAAAATTTTGGTAACTTAATTTATACATTTTCTTTTGGTAAATACACTTTGGTCTAACCATATATCCTTTTGGCAACGTTTTTTTTTTATTCTGTGTAAGATATGGCATATATAAAAAAAACAACTACAATATCATCAAATGCCTCTCTTAAATAACAATCCACGGTGCCAGCAACCATGGTATGTCAAAAACTAACGTTTACAAATGGCTCTGCTTTGAATAAAAATGGCCGCCCATGATTTACCTGCTATGCAGATTTAGGACCTTCTTCTTTCACGAACTCGAGTTTGGTGTTGAATTAAAGGAACATTGTTGCAAGCCTTGCTTGTATATACGTCGAATAATGTCAGAAGCTACTTTATTCAAGTATAGAGATATTTTAAATTATAGTGAATCGAGTTTTCTGAATTGAATGTTGCATGAGAAGCTCTAACAGTCACTTTTAAATAACGCTGTTATACAGCGAGTAAACCAAAGATACTTTATTTAAGTATAGAGATATTTTAAATTGTACTGAATCGAGTTTTCTGAATTGAATGTTGAATGAGAAGCTATAACAGTCGTTTTTTTACGTAATTACTGCTTTTACATAATTACAGAAGCTCATCTATTGAAATTTCGAAATATTCTAAATTGTACTGAATCGAGTATTCAATAAAAATTAGATTAATAGTCACTGAAGGAGATGAATGATTTGCTAAAGGTTAACGAATTAACACCCAACAGATAAAAACGCATATGAACCAAACTAGGAAAAGTCTTACACTTAAGACCAAAATGAAAGTAATCAATAAAAAAAAAAAGATAAAATAGTTACTAATGAAGATGTATGACTTGCTAAATGTTAATGAATTCACACTCGACTACAAAAAAAAAAAAAAAAAAGGCGCAAAATGAACCAAACCATAAAAAGTCTGAAAACTATGACAACCCCCCCCCCCCCAAATGACGCTCCCTCCCCCCCCCTGCCCCCTCCGCAAAAAAAAAAAAAAAAAACAGACATTAAAAAAAGGGTCTGAAAAACTATTACAACCCCCCCCCCCCCCAAATACGCTCCTCCAACCCCCTGCCCCTCCGCAAAAAAAAAAAAAAAAAGACCATTAAAAAAAGAAACTGAACCTCATGAATGTCTGCAATCACTCGAAGATTGAATGTGATGAAGAGAGAGAGAGAGAGAGAGAGAGAGAAAGATATCTCTCGGCCGTCATGCAAATATCTATCGCGACAGAACACCTCTCTGAGTCTTGTGATTGAGAACATCTCCCCAATCTCGTGATTGAAGGATTGGTTCAAAGGCTAATCGGCGTAGCCGGGGTGGGGGAGTGATGGGGGTGGGGGGGACGGAATCACGAAATGAGATGCCCCGACCGACCGTCAGTCTTCGGCAGACGGAATATTTCATTAACGGTCTTATTGATTCCTGGTCTAAGAAGAAGAAGAAGACGAAGACGAAGAAGAAGAAGAAGAAGAAATGGGAGGGTGGCAGATCATACCGGTGAATAATTACTAGGATCTCTCTCTCTCTCTCTCTTCTCTCTCTCTATCTCTCTTCTCTCTCCCTTCTCTCTCTCATCTCGATACCTTTGGTGTGTCTTTTGCAGAGGGAGGTGAGGAATTCTGGGAGGAATGTATGTATGTATGTATGTATGTATATATATTTATAGATAATGTATATATATATATATATATATATATATATATATATATATATATATACACACACACATATATATATATATATATAATATATATATATATATATATATATATATATATATATATATATATATATATATATATATATATATATATATATATATATATATATATATATACAATAAAAAGTTCAATTACAGCCACAACCACTTAATTCCCTGAAGCTGAAAAGCAAAACCTACCTATAGTACTTACGCCCATAAGTGCACGTAAGTAACATGCGTAAGTCTCTCATTCAACGCAAGCACTTATCACTTATTACCTTCTCTATCTACGACGCACGTGACTGTTGGCTGCTATGAAAGGTGTATCCCAATTATATATAAAAATAACCCCCTTATCTCCTGCCATACCCAGTTCTTTCGTCAGCTGTCATCCAGGCAGTTGGGGAAAGAAAATATAAACATGGCAGCTCTGATTCGAAGTTTCCCTTTGAAGAATTCCTTTAAACTTGTGCAGTCATTTCTGATTTTATCTTCATTCTGGGGTATTTGGTCACCTTCAAAATGTAAAGCATTAATTTTAGAAAGAAAAGTGTCATTTAATCCAAGCGGGGATTTATATTTGACGTTTATTTAAGCTAGTTATTTGGTCAATTTTAGATATGAAGCATTAATTTTTGGACAGTATCTTAACCCTCAAACGGTGATTTATATTTTACGTATATCTCAGCTAGTTATTTGGTCAAGTTTAGATATGAAACATCAATTTTTGGACAGTATCTTAACCCTTAAACTGTGATTCATATTTACGGATATCTCAGCTAGTTATTTGGTAAATTTTGAATGTGAAACATTAATTTTTGGACAGTATCTTAACCCTTAAACGGTGATTTACATTTTACGTATATTTAAGCTTGTTATTTGGTTAATTCTAAATATTAAACATTAATTTTTGGACAATATCTTAACCCTTAAACGGTGATTTATATTTTACGTATATTTAAGCTTGTTATTTGGTCAATTTTAAATATAAAACATTAATTTTTGGACAGTATCTTAACCCTTAAACGGTGATTTACATTTTACGTATATTTAAGCTTGTTATTTGGTTAATTCTAAATATAAAACATTAATTTTTGGACAATATCTTAACCCTTAAACGGTGATTTATATTTTACGCATATTTAAGCTAGTCTTTTGGTCACCTCTAAATATAAAGCATTAATTACAGAATAAAATGTGTCATTTAATTCAAGTGGTGATTTATTTTTGACGTTTATTCAAGCTTGTTAAGCTAGGTATTTGGTGAACTTTGAAAGTAAAGCATTAATGTTCCAATGTATACATGTATGTATGTATACATACATAAATACATATATCGAACTACATATGTCCTTTAATATCTAATTCGCTCTACCTCGGAATTAATATATTTTCACATGTATGTGAACATTAGAACATGAAAACAATTATCAATTACATTTCTCACATGTGTATATTTTCAGTCATGGCCCAACGCACCAGAAGCAGGTGTAGAAATCCATTGCTTATTTGTATAGTGTTAAGGCAAGCACATAAAACGGTTGTGTATACAAAACTGCCTGCTGTTGAAAGCACCCTACCCATTGATAATTATAACTCATGGTATAGGGCTGTAACGTGACATACGTACACACACACGCAAACGCTAGGTACCACACGCTGAATGCCATATATTCTGGATTACACTACCA
Source organism: Macrobrachium nipponense (assembly GCF_015104395.2). Taxonomy (NCBI): domain Eukaryota; kingdom Metazoa; phylum Arthropoda; class Malacostraca; order Decapoda; family Palaemonidae; genus Macrobrachium; species Macrobrachium nipponense. The sequence goes on from NC_061103.1 coordinate 45,260,239, forward strand.
TTACCACCTCACGCAGTGTAATGGTATATATAGTCTTGTGTGGTAATTACATGGTATATAAAGGTAAGGAATGGTAATTATGGTGTGATTATGATAAGTAAATGGACTTCTGATCCCGTAAACACATAGATATCTAGTGATTTTTTTATTATTCATTATTATGCACCTGTTAATATCTGTAAGGCTGGTTGGTAGCTCTTAAAAGAAATTGGCCGTAAGAGAAACTAGTCAATTAGACCCAATTTCCAGTAACAATTTACGTTGTCAGTTCATCACCAATTTAAATAATTCCTAACATCGGTCCGTATGGTAATGGCTGATTTTAAACGCTAATATTTCTTCAGTTTTGTGTGTTAGGAATTTAAGCTTGGACAACGTATACGCATTGATACTAAGTATTAATTATATGTGAACATTTCGTAATGATACACTACGGGGATATCTGCTTTAGATATATAATGCATGAGAGTATGTATATATGTACATACATACCTACATACTTACATACATACACACACACACGAGGACTGATAAATAACTCTCCTTTATCCATATGCATTGCAAACTTTTCTTCACGTTAAAGATACTCCATTATATCCCATGTCCTGTCAATATTCACAGATCCAGCCATCTATCTGCATTATCTTCGCCTCTTGTAGTGCATGAGGTCATCCAGGGATAGGACCTTGGTTCCAGGGCGTCCGCCATCTGG
>NC_061103.1:45273450-45303450 GCF_015104395.2 Macrobrachium nipponense
AAACACCGATTCTCAGGTTACAAAAAATAAAAATGTTCAGATCACAGCCTAGATTATATTTTCTGTCTTACCTGAGTGTTGGGTAAATAATACAATACATACCGAAATCCAATGATACTGAGTGTCTAAAAAATGAGGTTTTCTAATCCTAAAGGGATCCAGGTCTATTAAGTTAGTTATTTTTCTTTTTTTGACAGGACGTGAGAGGTATTTGAAAAATCTTATATGAAAAGTCTTAATATTCCTCGCCGTGTCTCGTCATAAAATGGAATTTTCAAATATCTCTGTCATCTTGTTTTTCCCGTGTTTTGGTTAGGAAGTAGATAAGAATAGATTGTTTCAGCTTCAAAACAAGAGTACGCGAAAGTAGGATTATATATATATATATATATATATATATATATTATATATATATATATATATATATATATATATATATATATATTATATATATATATATATATATATATATATATATATATTATATATATACTATATATATACATACAACATACATTAAATATACAGTGATATAACGAGGATTAGATGCATACAAATACATATTTATGTGTAGAATAATAGTAGATTATATGTATCTATTTAGATATATATAATATAATATATATAATATAATAGATATATATAATATAATACTATATAGTAATATTTATATATATATATATATTATATATATATATATATAATATTATTAGTATATATTATATTGATATTATACCTATATATATAGAGTTATATTATATATATACCTATATATAATATATTAGAGAGATTTATATATTATATATATATATATATACTATATCTAAATATGTTATATATATATACTACATACACCATTCATCATATTTTTATATGAAACCTCCCCACACAACCACACGCAAACCCAACCACCACACACCAACAAAAAACACTATAAAAAAAGCCCCACAAACAAACTGACCGCACCAACCCCATACCTATACACCATATTATGTAAAATGAAACCCATATATATATCTCAACTATATATATAACAGACTACCCAAAATATAAATATATACCTACTATAACTCTCCATATACATATATATATATTATATATATAGATTTATAGATATATATATATATATATATATATATATATATATATGATACATATATAAAGATTATATATACATTATATATATATGAATATATATGCATAATATATATATATATGATGATATTATATATATATAATATATCATATATTTATATTATATATATAATATATATATATACATATATATATATTATATACTACACACCATACAGGGTGTCCATAAAGTCCCAGTACCATTCTGAGCAATAAATACTGGTAATGGTACTGGGACTTCGTGGACACCCTGTATAAGTGTGTGTGGGTGTGTGTGTGTGCATTTATGCGTGTAGTACCTCACGCGTGTGCACGCATGCATAAACGAACACCATGTCCATAGTGACACAAAGCACGAAACGGTGCGAGTTCCCTAAAAAAATAATAAATAAAAAAAGTAAAATAAACTCACACACGCACAAACAAAAACGAAAGGTAAAACAGTGATGTTTATGTCACAGGCATTTTAACCCGGCCTCTGCCAGCGGACATTATCATTCTATTGTAACATGAACAATCTCTGCTCCTATTTATTCTTATTTGCCTGCGTTGCATTCTCCACTTGTGTTTGTGCGTTTGTTGCTTGGAATATTGCTTAATTCACGTCGTCGAAGTGATATTAATACATTAGCGTGTGAATTACGTTAATTAAATTCGTAAAAAAAAATGTGGGTTAGATAAGGATATGATTTTAACTTGTTCATTTTTTGCTTCATTTTTTCTCTAATCTATATAATGAGGCTATTTCCTGGTAGATATTAACCTTAGCTTAATTTATGGCATTAAATGCTACTAAAGTTCTAAGTATAATTGTATGACTTACATAAGTGGCAACATTTTTCCCAAGCTTTTATGAGTGTTAGTTTTTAGGTTATAAATATATATATATATATATATATATATATATATATATATATATTATATATATATATATATATATATATATATATATATATATCGTGAATATTTCACTAACTGCTTATTCTTTCTCAGTTCATATCTTTGTGGAAACGTATACTTTTACCTCTCTATTAGTGATTACGTGCATAATCTATACCATGAGAAATCAATGAAAATAGAAATAAGAAAATTAGGATATATTAAGATACATCAAGACCTGAACTATAAGAGAAGCTAATGATAAACAATTTTCCAGGAAGTGTAAAAAGGTTCATAAACCTAATTTGTATCCTTTGTAAACTTATGTCAATGCCCACTATGACTTCAGGATATCTACAGATTTTTTCGGTGATAACTAGAAGCTGTCTCAGAGATCCAGACCTTGATTTGAAATCGCCCCAATCTTAAGATTACTACATCAATAGTTTTCTGGAAGGTTAAGAACCGACGCATAAAATTAGCTTGTAACCTTGTAATTTCACAAGATAAGTCTCAGCTTAACCTTTAATCTAAAGTCACCCTATTCCTAGTAAGATTACACTGCTAGTTTTCAGTACATAAAATTAATCTGCTACCGTTGTAAATCTTTTGTAATTCCCCATGAATAACTTCAGGCTGCATCTAAACCTAACCCCTTAGTCTAAAATCATCCTATTTCTAGAAAGATTATAGACTGATAGTTCTCAGGACATAGAAATAATTTTCAACCCTTGTAACCTGACGTCATTTCACAAGATGAGTCCAGGCTGTTTAAAAAGAAAACCAAACCTTTAATTTGAGGTTCAAACCTTTAATTTGAGGTTCAAACCTTTAATTTGAATCCACCTCATTCGCACGAATGACACCTCGCAAAAACTTATAAATCCCCATGAGTAACTTCAGGCTGTGACTAAAACGTAAACCTGTAGTCATTTGAAACCCAGCCATTCTTAGAACTGACACCTCACAAATAATTTACAAGTTATTCCGTGCGACCAACTTTACGGCCGCTTCGCACGCCAAGGAAATATTTCTCGAATTGCCTCATTTATTATAATGTGAATTATTTCCAACTATTTGCTGACCGGGCGAGAGCCAGCCATTCGTTACAGTAATGAGAGTAAGGTCGTTAGGGGCCCTTTGCAGACCGCCCCCAGAACAAATGGGTGTCATGTCACAAGGCGATTTTTCGGGTATACGTGGTCCTTTGGCCCACCCGAATCATCCCTTTTTAGCGGTGGGGGAGGGTTGGTGGGGCGGGGGCGGGCTATAGAAACGATAATAAAGTTGAAAAGTATATATATATATTTATATATATATATATATATATATATATATATATATATATATATATATATATATATATATATATACATGCTTAAAAAATCACAGTAGATGTACGCGACTTCATTAAATAAGCGAATACCATAGGGAAAATGATAGGATTTCTGCCTATCATTTTCCTGTGGTATTCACTTATATATATATATATATATATATATATATATATATATATATATATATATATATATATATATATATATATATATATATATATGTGTGTGTGTGTGTGTGTGTGTGTGTGTGTGTGTGTGTGTGTATAGAATAGAGACTAACATATTACCTCCCGTTAATGGAGAATCGACATAGTCGAACGTAATTGATACTTTGGTTTTAATGGGTCAAACAGTTTCCAATAAGTAGGTTACCGTATTGAGGATAAGTTAGTATCTGCATATCATTACCTTTTTTTATACATAATACCTTAAGACTGAATTTGCGCACGAATTCCAAACTTTACGATGAACTTTTTAGTATTATCTTAATGGGCGGGACATAACGTCATTGTATAAAATACAATGAAATGTCACGAGTTATATGTCTGACCTGTGTTGTAGAACAGAGACCAGTGCATAATGCTTTATTGAATATAAGTTGAAATTTGTTATATCAGAAACGCATCTTGGTGATACTTTAACATTATAGGATGATATTGGTCTAAATAATTTTCTATGAATCATCAGTTTTATCTATAAAGAATAATTTTTTTCGAAATGTCACACTAGCCAAATAATGTGTTTTATCACTCTGATAAAAAATAATTTCTTTGGAAATTTCACATTAACCAATTAATGTGTTTTATCACTTTAATAAAAAAAAAATAATTTCTTTGTTCACATTAGCCAAATCATGTTTTATCACTTTGATAAAAAAAATAATTTATTTGGAAATTTAAAGTAGCCAAATAATGTTTGTTTTATCACTTAGATAAAAGTTAATTTCTTTGGAAATTTCACATTAGCCAAAGAAGATAAATTAAGACAAACTTGAAGAATTTTTACAAATTTTTCATTTTCACTATCACTAAGGACAGTAAATGATTTTCTATTTCCTTATCTGAGTTTGAATGAATCACGGAGCTCCTTGTATGGATGATTCACTAAAAGGAAAAATCTACTGAAAAAAATTATCAGTACTTATATTTAGTTCCATTGCAATGCAAGACGTCACTATCAGATTAAAATATGTATGAGTTAAAAGCCGCAATAATGTATTTTTTTTTCAAAATACAAAAAGGTTTTGTTTTTAACCTTTTTGTATTTTGGTCAAATACAGTATCATATACATAATTGTAGGTTTAACTCATTATCCCCAGGTAAAGGCGTAGTGATGCACCATAGATAAATTATGCATCATTATGACAGCATCAATGTAGAATATTATCATGATCACCTCGCTGGCCGCGGGTTCGATTCTCGGGCATTCCACGGAGGTGTGAGAGATGTGTATTTTTGGTTCGGAAGTCACGTCAAGCCGTTGGTTGCGTTGCTGAATAACCACTGCAACGTAAAAACACCATACAAATAAAAAAAAAAATATTATCTTGAATATTCCACAAGATAATGTGACCCGAAATAGCATTCTGAAGCTTCAAAGGACAGCTAAATATTAATCAATCGTAAGAATCACGTTTCCTTCAAACATGGGCTACCTTGTATGATATGTACTAAGGTTACTCCTAAGAGCAATTGATTATCACATAAAAATTGTACGAATGTCTACCACCGGTATTTTTCCACAGTGATACGTGATAACCAAGTACGAAACAAGTTTCATTGCACGAACCGTGTTCCAGCCCTTAATTTAGGGATTTTGATGAGGGATTGCAGGGAGAATGTATTCCCCTAAAATTATGTACTTTCCACGTGAGGGTATAGTATTGACTGGGGTGAAGAGCATGCAATAACGCAACAGTTTTTTTTCCAAAAATGTTCTTAAATTTTCTTTGCAAAATTAGACTTGCTTGATTTATTAGACTTGCTTTATTTTTACTGTTGTATTTATCATGTGATGTATTTCGTTAACTCTTTGGATATTTGTGTTCAAATACTACTAATACATACATACATACATACATACATTACTATGAAATTCAGGGCCTCTGTAACGCGGTTTTTTGGATTTTGCTCTTTATCAAAGCATCGGATGTAGCTGAAAGTTGACATATGTATATTTTACAGCCACACACAAATTGCGTCAGCATTATCAATAACCTAAACCCGATAGTTTTAATTTTTATAGAGTAAAAATGATCTAGCCAACGCCATGGCCAATGATTGCGAGCCAAGAGTCGAAAAACATTCATTACGTAAGCAAGGTAAACATCGTTTTACGAAATGTTGCCCCGCCCATCCACCAGACAGAAACCCATTCACCTTATTCCATCGGCTCTGAAACCCATAGTAGTCAAGAATGGCTAACAGGATTTGGAATTTTCCCCGTGGGTGCAAAACTGCATTTGTCTTACGACTTGCAACTTTATACAGTCTAGAGAAAGCCCGTGGCCATGGCCATCTTACTATAGCCTGAATAAGTAATTATTCAGTTTCTAGTTTAAATCCAATGTTTATGGTCTGATTTGTATTTAGCGTAACGTGATTATAATACTTGTAATGCCATTCAGGATTCTGAACATTTCCATTAACTATTCACTATGCCACTAAGAGGGAGAGGAGAGAAAGAGAGAGATTGTATGTAAACAGTCTTATATAACTATTTTTGTTAAAATAAGATTTTTATCCAAAGTAAATACAAACTTATGTGTGCTTAAATCTCCAGCAGACCAACGGATCATCCGATATGATATAATTTTTCTTCTTCTTTTGTCTGCACGACCATGTTGGATATAAAGACTATGAATGGCGGAACGATACATAGATGTGGGTGGGGTATCTGTGCTAGCGTAGTAATACTACTGTAACAGTAGTGCCGCAAAATTAGTAATAGCAGCAATATACATGAATTAAACGTTTAGGGCCAACTGCTGGGATCCTAGAGGATCATTTAGTACTTCTTACAACTACTCGAGAAATGAGTTTTTATAGCCAGAAGTTAGATTTTCTAATACAACAATGTCCATGATAGCCTTCATTGTTATCCTGAATTATAACGAGGCCAAAGTGGGTGGAGCCTCATGAAGTCATCATTCTGACGATAATTATTGGTGAAGGTTTAAAGCCAGAATACGGTACCGTCTTTTTTTTTTTTTTTTTTTTTTTTTTTTTTTGTAAATAGGAAGATAGCCGATAAATAAAAATTGCTTGACATTGGATAAAGCAGTTTTCAAATCAAGCTTGTCTACTGTCTTTGAAAATTAACCAACTATTCCCTACATCTTTTCATCTGATTGTGAACCTATAAAGTAGATTATAATTTCTTAGGACACCTATTTTGGGAGTTTGACTAATAATCGAAGTGTTTTTGTATTTATTAACATATTTTGTTGGTTCGTTCATTATGACAATTATCAGTGGAGAGGATTCAGAGTTCATATAGGTGTACTGCTTTGCTTGTATTTAAATTTTTGTCATTGTTGCCAGAGGTATAGCCTTCGTTACGTATAGCCAATCATCCATCGAGAAAGAGGGAAGAAATGCTGTCATAAGTTACGTACGCGTGCGTTCGAAACCTTATCTCTGAGGAAGTTGGCCCGTCTTCAAAAAAGTCACTTTTACATTATAAGTACCAAATTTATTCAACCTACATAATGCAGAATACAGTCAAAATTTATGTGTAGATATAATGTGTATTCTGAATAAGCGTTATATCTATGAAATGCATAGATAAAAAGTTACTGCCAAAAAACCGTGTTACAGAAGCCCTGAATCTCATAGTAGGTGATATATTGATCAAAAAGAAAGAAATTATACCCATATTACTTTAGAAAAAAATGACGTTATAAAGATATTTATGTGTATTATATACATATATGTATGTGCCTGTGTTCTTGTCCCTTCCTCTCTCTCTCTCTCTCTCTGACCCCCACTGTCCCTGTGCTAAAACCAACCGCCAAATAATTCCTCCTAACCTCCTCCTCCTCCTTCCTCCTCCTCCTCCTCCTCCTCTCCTCCTCCTCCTCCTCCTCCTCCTCCTCCTCCTCCTCCTCCTCCCCCCCCATTTGCCTCAATGCTGCAGTATACTCGGTGTGTGCAGTCATAAATTACCTGTTGACACAGAGGCAGCTTCATTTTCAGACTCTTTAACCTTGCGATTTTATGAGGCCCGGTGGGACCCCAACTCTTATGACGATGCTGTCCTGTCCTGTAGCATCTCTCTACTCATGCATTTTTTTTTTTCTTTTTTTTCTAACAGCAGTTTTTGGTTTGCTGCCTCTTTTTTCTGTTTGTTGTTTGGCAGGAGTTTACATATATAATAAGTACATATATATATATATATAATATATATATATATATATATAATATATAATATGAATTTAGTTTGTCTTACTCTATCATATCGGGATCCATTTTGAAATTTGAAATCATAATTGCGTAGTATTGGTGCGAACAGTTAATTGCACACACACACACACACACACACACACACACACACCACACACACAACACACACACACATATATATATATATATATATATATATATATATATATATATATATATATATATATATATATATATATATATATATATAATCATCCCTTGTAATTATAACGAACACCTATTGTACGATGGTACCCCTCACGAATTCAGCAATTGTCCTTAAAATCAGGGTCCTAGGCCCTCTCCCCACTCCCCCTTAGGTGACGAAAAACCATCCAAAGATATTGACGAGAGAATTATTCTTTCATTGTTGGAAAGGCAAACTAAATTGAAAAGAGAGAGAGAGAGAGAGAGAGAGAGAGAGAGAGAGAGAGAGAGAGAGAGAGAGAGAGAGAGAAAGAAAGTATGAGGCGAATTAACTGAAGAATCGAAATGGAAAGAGGAATACTAAATTCAAAACGAGAGAGAGAGAGAGAGAGAGAGAGAGAGAGAGAGAGAGAGAGAGAGGAGATTAATTAGTAGAGTGGAGAGCTTTGTTTATGCTCGTGTTTGTGTATGTGTGCGTGTTTGGAGAACAGGAAAAAAAAAAGAGGGTTATATGGACGAAATGTTTGTTTTTAAACAGTTCTTCGAGAAGTTTGAAAACAGAGGCGGGGAACGTTGTTTGCGGTTGTATACATTACAACAACAAGCATATGATTAAACTACAACAACAGAGATACCGAGCGTTTGGTGTTGAGTCTGTAGTAGAGAGTAATTTACAAAGAACAACCCAAAGTTCGAATGATGTTTGAATATGTAGACACGAGAGTGGTAGCGTTTGTTCCAACAAGATCAAGTTATCTAAAATGAATAATGCATTGTCTAAGGACAGATGTTTGGATTATGTAGACATATGAGTTGTTCCAACGAGATCACATTATCTAAAATGAACTATGCATTTGTGTAAGGACAGATCATGCAGGTTTTTGAGCAGTCGTTTTATAGATACACGCATTTTTGAACAATAGATAAAATCATTATAAATTCTCAAACCAGAAAGTGTCTGGATATTAATCCATCCACGTATTCACGTTCACGAAAGCCTACATGACCGTGAAATGATGGAAATCTAGTGGGGGAAATAATTCAGGGTTGTCTTGAATATTCGCGAGGATATATGGAAACGGAAAAGTGTCTTAAAACGCGTCCGTCAGACTTATTTTATGCGTCGGAAATGGAAAATACGATTTCCCTAGCGGTTGAACAACGCATCCTGGTCGCCTTACAAACATCAACATTTGTATATCGCTTTATATTTACTCTTTCAATAAACACACACTTTTTCACACGCGCGTGTTTATACACACCACCCCAAATTTGCGGGATTTCCAAACGGCGCGATTTGCTTAGTTACTTGTATTTATCCTTACGATAAATATATACTCTCGCAAACCTTACTTTGTATACGTTTGTACATAAGCACTCTATGTAAGCACTCCTCGCTAACTTATAGCGGAATTCTGCTATTTTTTGCATCTCGGGACATCTTAGATAACATCGTAGCATCCTGGGGAAATAACATGTTACCAAGAACGCTTTTCACTGGCTAAAGAAACATATTTATTTATTTTACGTTTTGTTTTACTTTAATTATTTTGAAAGGGCTTATGACAATGTGAATGTTAATTTTATTTGAAAGATTATAACATATATATTATATCTAAATATGAATATAAATATATATATATATATATATATATATATATATATATATATATATATATATATATATATATATATATATATATATATATATATATATATATATATATTTACATATATATATATATATATATATATATATATATATATATATATATATATATATATATATATATATATATATATACATATATATACATACATATATATATATATATATATATATATATATATATATATATATATATATATTACATAAATATATATACATATATAAATATAAATATATATATATATATATATATATATATATATATATATATATATATATATATATATATATATGTGAGTGTGTGTGTGTGTGCTATGTATATATGTGTATATATATAAATTCGCCCTAAAAACGCAAATAATCTTGTATCTTAAAACTACAATCCGTCTGTATTTCCGAGATTCAAATTAGTCTTTTCATACCTCGCTAATATCGACCACGAATACGGAAATAAGCAACATTCCACAATCCTTATTCTTCAAAGTCTTCGCCCCGTAAAGAATGTGATATATAAGTGATTTCTCTCTCTCTCTCTCTCTCTCTCTCTCTCTCTCTCTCTCTTGAAGGCAGTTCCGGGCTAATTCACACCAATTTTAGCATCCACCTCCCGACCAGACAAAGGACTGGGTTTCTTTTCCTCTCTCTCTCTCTCTCTCTCTCTCTCTCTCTCTCTCTCTCTCTCTTGGGTTTCTTTTCCTCTCTCTCTCTGCTTTAAGGGACTGGCCGCAAAAAAGCAGATTGGTTTGACCCTAATTGCCTCTCTCTCTCTCTCTCTCTCTCTCTCTCTCTCTCTCTCTCTCTGTCTTCTGCATGATATTGTTGGAGGGTACTATATCCATATTAGTAAGCAGCTGTTGATTACTTTGATGATTCCTTCTCTCTCTCTCTCTCTCTCTCTCTCTCTCTCTCTCTCTCTCTCTCTCTCCTTTGGCCGTAAGGGCACTAAATTGATCCTGATATTTACTTATTGACTGAATCTAATTCTCTCTCTTTGTCTCTCTTTCTCTCTATCTCTCTCGTAACCGTTTTTGGTTGGGCGCCAGTTTAAAGTTCGTAATCGATCAACAAAGCTCTCCTCTCTCTCTCTCTCTCTCTCTCTCTCTCTCTCTCTCTTCTCTCTCTCTCATTCTTAAAGGAAGGCGTCACTGCCGCTTGACTTGAAGAGACTCTCCACTAATTCTATGTTATGTTTTATCTCTTCCTTCTCCTAAGGAAACATTTTTACAGTCTTTCTCGTCATTGTGGCGTATGAGATTCTATCATCACAGATTCTCACCCGTTCGTTATTTTCCGAGATAAACTTATGTATATATTTATAAAAATGAAAAGTCAAGTATTCATCCGTTTTTTATTATAACTTATCTCCTCTTTCTGTATGGTGGGCTCGCTCCATATGAATAGGGTTCGTCTTCTGAATAATAATACTAATAATAATAATTAAGAAAATAGAGAAGAACCTGAATAGAATTAACGCAGCAATAGGCAGCAATTACTTTTAATAAAACATGTTTAAAGAGGGTTTACCTCCAGCATACAATAATAATAATAAGTAATAATATAATAGTAATAATAATAATAAGATAATAATAATAATAATAATAATTAATAATAATAATAATAATAATAATAACAATAACCAATAACCAATAAACATAACAATAACAATCAATAAGATACAATAACAATAACACAAATAACAATAATAATAATAATTAATAATAATAATAACTAATAATAATAATAATAATAATAATAATAATATAATAAGCAGAGGTTCAATATCAGGAGAGGGATCTTCCAGGGCGACTCACTGTCCCCACTACTCTTCGTAGTAGCCATGATTCCCATGACAAAAGTACTACAGAAGCTGGATTCGGGTACCAACTCAAGAAAAGAGGCAACAGAATCAACCATCTGATGTTCATGGACGACATCAAGCTGTATGGTAAGAGCATCAAGGAAATAGATACCCTAATCCAGACTATAAGGATTGTATCTGAGGACATCAGGATGGAGTTTGGAATAGAAAATGCGCCTTAGTCAACATACAAAAAGGCAAAGTAAGTAACGAGAACTGAAGGGATAAAGCTACCAGATGGGAACAACATCAAACACATAGATGAGACAGGATACAAATACTGGGAATAATGGAAGGAGGAGATATAAAACACCAAGAGATGAAGGACACGATCAGGAAAGAATATATGCAGAGACTCAAGGCGATACTCAAGTCAAAACTCAACGCCGGAAATATTGATAAAAGCCATAAACACATGGGCAGTGCCAGTAATCAGATACAGCGCAGGAATAGTGGAATGGACGAAGGCAGAACTCCGCAGCATAGATCAGAAAACCAGGAAACATATGACAATACACAAAGCACTACACCCAAGAGCAAATACGGACGACTATACATAACACGAAAGGAAGGAGGGAGAGGACTACTAAGTATAGAGGACTGCGTCAACATCGAAAACAGAGCACTGGGGGGGCAATATCTGAAAAACCAGTGAAGACGAGTGGCTAAGAGTCATGGGAAAAGAAGGACTAATAAAAGCAGACGAAGACCCAGAAATATACAGAGACAGGAGAAAGACAGAAAGAACAGAGGACTGGCACAACAAACCAATGCATGGACAATACATGAGACAGACTAAAGAACTAGCCAGCGATGACAATTGGCAATGGCTACAGAGGGGAGAGCTAAAGAAGGAAACTGAAGGAATGATAACAGCGGCACAAGATCAGGCCCTAAGAACCAGATATGTTCAAAGTACGATAGACGGAAATAACATCTCTCCCATATGTAGGAAGTGCAATACGAAAAGTGAAACCATAAACCACATAGCAAGTGAATGCCCGGCACTTGCACAGAACCAGTACAAAAAGAGGCATGATTCAGTAGCAAAAGCCCTCCACTGGAGCCTGTGCAAGAAACATCAGCTACCTTGCAGTAATAAGTGGTACGAGCACCAACCTGAAGGAGTGATAGGAAACGATCAGGCAAAGATCCTCTGGGACTATGGTATCAGAACGGATAGGGTGATACGTGCAAAACAGACCAGACGTGACGTTGATTGACAAGGTCAAGAAGAAAGTATCACTCATTGATGTCGCAATACCATGGGACACCAGAGTTGAAGAGAAAGAGAGGGAAAAATTGGATAAGTATCAAGATCTGAAAATAGAAATAAGAAGGATATGGGATATGCCAGTGGAAATCGTACCCATAATCATAGGAGCACTAGGCACGATCCCAAAATCCTGAAAAGGAATCTAGAAAAACTAGAGGCTGAAGTAGCTCCAGGACTCATGCAGAAGAGTGTGATCCTAGAAACGGCACACATAGTAAGAAGAGTGATGGACTCCTAAGGAGGCAGGATGCAACCCGGAACCCCACACTATAAATACCACCCAGTCGAATTGGAGGACTGTGATAAAGCAAAAAAAAAAAAAAAAAAAAAAAAAAAAAAAAAAAAAAATCAAAAAAAAAAAAAAAAAAAAATAATAATAATAATAAAATGGCAGGATTAAGCGAGTTGATTTTATGTCTTTTTTCTTTTCCTATCATCTGCTCTTATGGCTCAGCGACGCTTCTTAGTAACTGGCCAATATGAAATTTGGAAATTTGTTTAAAAAAAAAAAATGCTGGAGGGGATATTTTATTAAAAAACAGGACTATGATGTCAAAGTCCTGTTTTTGAGGATAAAATATTCCCTACAGCATTTTTTTTTTTTTTTTAGAATTTTCCAATATGAATATTGGCCAGTTTCTAAGAAGCATCGCCGAGCCAGGGAACTGGACGATAAGAAAAATAGAGAAAATAATATATCAAATCAAATCGCTTAATTCTGCCAGTTATTTCACAGACAACGTCTAAAAGAGGGTCTTCTACCAAAATAATAATAATAATAATAATAATAATAATAATAATAATAATAAAATAATAATAATGATAATAATGAAATAATAACTAATAATAATAATAATAATAATAATAATGAATAAGAATAATAATAATAATATAGCCAGTAACTACAGGCCTATCACCTGCCTACCAATACTGTGGAAGTTACTAACAGGTATCATCAGTGAAAGGCTATACAACTACCTAGAGGAGACAAAAACACCATCCCCCACCAACAGAAAGGCTGCAGAAGGAAGTGTAGGGGCACAAAAGATCAGCTCCTGATAGACAAAATGGTAATGAAGAACAGTAGGAGAAGGAAAACCAACCTAAGCATGGCATGGATAGACTATAAGAAAGCCTTCGACATGATACCACACACATGGCTAATAGAATGCCTGAAAATATATGGGGCAGAGGAAAATACCATTAGCTTCCTCAAAAATACAATGCGCAACTGGAATACAATACTTACAAGCTCTGGAATAAGACTAGCAGAGGTTAATATCAGGAGAGGATCTTCCAGGGCGACTCACAGTCCCCACTACTCTTCGTAGTAGCCATGACTCCCATGACAAAAGTACTACAGAAGATGGATGCCGGGTACCAACTCAAGAAAAGAGGCAACAAAATCAACATCTGATGTTCATGGACGACATCAAGCTGTATGGTAAGAGCATCAAGGAAATAGATACCCTAATCCAGACTGTAAGGATTGTATCTGGGGACATCAGGATGGAGTTTGGAATAGAAAAATTGCGCCTTTGTAAAAATACAAAAAAGGCAAAGTAACGAGAACTGAAGGGATAAAGCTACCAGATGGGAACAACATCAAACACATAGTAATGAGACAGGATACAAATACCTGGGAATAATGGAAGGAGGATATATAAAACACCAGAGATGAAGGGACACGATCAGGAAAGAATATATGCAGAGACTCAAGGCGATACTCAAGTCAAAAACTCAACGCCGGAAATATGATAAAAGCCATAAACACATGGGCAGTGCCAGAGTAATCAGATACAGCGCAGGGTAAATAGTTGGAATGGACGAACGACAGAACTCCGCAGCATAGATCAGAAAACCAGGAAACAAAATGACAATACACAAAGCACTACACCCAAGAGCAAATACGGACAGACTATACATAACACGAAAGGAAGGAGGAGAGGACTACTAAGTATAGAGGACTGCGTCAACATCGAAACAGAGCACTGGGGCAAATATCTGAAAACCAGTGAAGACGAGTGGCTAAAGAGTGCATGGAAGAAGGACTAATAAAAGTAGACGAAGACCCGCCGAAATATACAGAGCAGGAGAAAGACAGAAAGAACAGATGACTGGCACAACAAACCAATGCACGGACAATACATGAGACAGACTAAAGAACTAGCCAGCGATGACAATTGGCAATGCTACAGAGGGGGAGAGCTAAAGAAGGAAATGAAGGAATGATAACAGGGACAAGATCAAGCCTTAAGAACCAGATATGTTCAAAGTATGATAGACGGAAATAACATCTCTCCCATATGTAGGAAGTGCAATACGAAAAATGAAACCATAAACCACATAGCAAGCGAATGCCCGGCACTTGCACAGAACCAGTACAAAAAAGAGGCATGATTCAGTGGCAAAAGCCCTCCACTGGAGCCTGTGCAAGAAACATCAGCTACCTTGCAGTAATAAGTGGTACGAGCACCAACCTGAAGGAGTGATAGAAAACTATCAGGCAAAGATCCTCTGTGACTATGGTATCAGAACGGATAGGGTGATACGTGCAAACAGACCAGACGTGACGTTGATTGACAAAGTCAAGAAGAAAGTATCACTCATTGATGCGCAATACCATGGGACACCAGAGTTGAAGAGAAAAGAGATGGAAAAAAATGGAAAGTATCCAAGATCGAAAAATAGAAATAAGAAGGATATGGGATATGCCAGTGGAAATCGTACCCATAATCATAGGAGCACTAGGCACGATCCCAAGATCCTGAAAAGGAATCTAGAAAAAACTAGAGGCTGAAGTAGCTCCAGGACTCATGCAGACGAGTGGTGATCATAGAAACGGCACACATAGTAAGAAAAGTGATGGACTCCTAAGGAGGCAAGATGCAACCCGGAACCCCACACTATAATACCACCCAGTCGAATTGGAGGACTGTTATAGAGCAAAAAAAAAAAAAAAAAAAAAAAAAAAAAAAAAAAACAAAAAAAAAAAAAAAAAAAAATAATAATAATAATAATAATAAAGTATTAAATGGAACTGACACTTAGGGATTAATTCAATACTAGAAGTTGACGAACAAGTATTAGTGAGCGGAGGTAAATAGTCTGTTATGAACAGGCGAAAATGACTGTTATTAACTTATATTAAGTGATCATTACAATTGTTGATGATTTGAAATATTATTAAGTAATTTTGTAGAGTAATAGAAATTATCCTTGATAACAATGACCGAGTTGTATGTTAGATAATAAAGAAAAATGCATAACAATGACATAGAAATGAAACGCATTTGGCAGATGGTTGAAATAATACATTCAGAAATTGCGAAATCTAGCTGTGGTTTAGGAAAGACATATAATTATTAAACGGCAATAAATTATATTTGACGCTAAAAAAAAACAATTATTTCAGAAAAAAATTCTAAATTATCTTGACGAAATATTTTCCCAAAGAGCAAAATTTGCGAAAAAGGAATTGCGACATCTTGTTTGTGTTTAAGAAAGACAGATAACTATCTAAACGCAATAAATCATATTTGACACAAAACAACAACAATGATTCACCAAAATAGAATGTAAAATTCCCTTGACCTAATAATATTAAAGATAAAACACTTCCCCCAAAAAGAGGTGAGAATTGAGACACCTATTCGTGGTTTAAGAAAGACAGGTAGCCATTTAACCGCACCAAATCATATTCGTCGCCCAAAAACTCAATTAATTGAGAAAATAAAATTTCAAATTTGACCTAATAACATTTTTAAAAAATTCCATCAAGAGAGATGTTTACTTTGATCTTACACCTCTCTGATTATTCCCGCTTGGCTAATGAGTGATTCAATTTTTTTCTTTCATTTTTTCTTTTATTTTTTTTTAATTGAGGCCTTATTTATGATTTTTAACCATTTTCTTTGCCGCTGGTAATTGGTCTAATAGATGCAATTTCGCCACAACTTTTTTTTTCCTTTTTTATTTAGTGAAGGATTTTCTTTGAATGTGGATACAAAAGTTTGTGGGAATTAGGTGATATTCAGTCACGTCATGCTTGCGAATTTCCAGATTCCTAAATATATTTGTGTTTAATTAATATTTTATTTATTTAGGCATTTGTACGCTATGGTTATAATTATAAGAACGCGGAGTGACTGCGAACGGATAGTATATATATATATATATATAATATATATATATATATCTATATATATATATATATATTATATATATATATATCAAATCAGGTGTTGACTGAAGGAAACAGGCCAATCTACATGGTTTTTTATTCCAACGTTTCCCGTAAATAACATTTATTACATCTTCTGGGAATCTGTCCAATTAATTAAAATAATAATATTATAAAACAATCTTAAATTTACTAAAAAATTAAAAAATTGTAAAAAGACTAAAATTTACTAAAATATAAAAATTACAGAAAATTATTATTTAAAAGCTGGAACCGCCAACCAACCTTAAGTTAAGAGAGAGAAAGAGAGAATGATAGGAGACAACAAAAAAGGAGACACGTTAACTAAGGTACAGTTGGATGGAGGAGGTTTGGGTATTCAACTGGGGAACCAGCTGCTTAATGAGTAATGACTCTAAAATGGGTAATTTTCTTGGGGGTTTGGTGTTTGCCCTATAATGCAAAAATCGTCTCTTTCGATATGTGTTTTGCAGATTTTTGCATGGTTCCTGATATTTGAATGTTCAGGGTTGGAGAGCCTACTTCCTGTTCGGAAGCTTATTCCACGATGAGAATCGATTCTGACCTTCAGTAACCTCTTCGTAGATCCCACAGTAATATCCCAGAGTTAAACACTTTGGGCAAGTATATTTATAATACTACAGTTTTGAGGTCAAGAAGGGACCTCAATTCGATCTTTATATTTAAAGAAAGACCCAATTGTTAATGGATTTTTTTGGTATTAGTTTAATACTAACTGCACCATAGTGTTTTTCCATAATCTGAGTAAACTTTTTTCTGAAGGAGTCATCATGTAAAAATGGAAATTTGCATAAATGACTAACTTTGGTACCGTGATAAATGTTTTCGTATTGTTAAAAAAACTGCTTATTAAGAAAACTCCGAAGCCTCTTATAAAATAGCTTTTGAGGGAAGCAATTATTTTTAAAATATTCCAATAGGTAATTTATTTCCTGATTGAAGGAATGCCAGTTTGATGTGATAAAAAATGCCCTATGTATAAGAGTTGACAATGAATTAAGCTTAAAATTATAAAAACATGAGCTGTAATAATTAGATCCTAGACCCGTAAAAGTTTTCTCCTAAAAACAGAAGTGTTAAAAGAGCCATTCTCTCGTGTAACGAGTACATCTAAATAAGCCAGTTGACTATTTTCCTCTCTTTCGACCGTAAACTTAATATTGTTATGTTGGGAATTAACATACGCTAAGAAAGAGTCAATATCAGAGTTTCTCTTGAATAATGCGAATGTGTCATCCACATACCTCACGTAAAAAAATAGGGTGAAACCTAAGAGGACAATCATCAAGCATGCGCTCCTCCAGGGAGGACATGAAGATGTTAGCGAATGTCGGGCCCAAAGGAGAGCCCATGGCTACACCGTCTGTTTGTTTAAAAAGTTTACCATCAAAAACAAAGGCAGTGTCCCCGCACTGCTAATTCTAAAAATGTTTTAAAATGAGACCGGTTAAAAATTGCTAAAAAACAGAATCGGGTTCAGGAAATAATTTATCTAATATGATGTCAATTGTCTCCTCCACGGGGACATTTGTGAATAGAGATTCCACATCTAAACTGGCCATTAATAAACCTGAGTCTTGTGATAAAATTTTGTCTTTAAAATGGTACGTTATTCAGAGTAAAATTATTTTTTGTTAGTGGTTCAAGTAAGGGTACCAAAAATTTAGCTAATTTATAATTAGGCGTCTTGTATTGATGCCAGAATGGGCCTCAAAGGAGTATTGGGAGGCTTATGTATTTTGGGCAGCCCATATAGAATTCCATATGATGATCCAGTCACAAACAAATCTTGATATGTGTTTTCATCAATGATTTTCTCAGCTTTTAGTGTTCGTAAAAACCTGTTTATTTTGTCTTCATTTTTAATAATATGATAAAAGTCAGGTACTCCAATTTCAGTGAATTTAGTTTGATCACTTAAAATATTATGCATTTTATTTGTATAGTCAGTTTTTTCCAGTATGACTGTCCCTTTTCCTTTGTCTGGTCTGGTGATTATGAGGTTTTCTTTACTTGCCAATTGTTTAAGTGTTTCATGATCTTCCTTTCTGAAAAACGGAGTCCACTGTGTTTTCAATTTTCTAAAGGCACCTTGAGATAGTTCGAAGAGTTGTTTCTGAAGGTCACTTTTATTTACTTGGAAAGGTAATGCTGACAGCCTGTGAAAGATCGACTCTATTGGAAGAAAGAATTTGGTATAATTTGGTCTAATAGTTAGGTAGGCAGAACTCCAACCCCAAAGATAGCAAGAACTCCTCACGTTTTGACAATACATGTTTGAGAAGTTGAAAACAGTTACTCTCTCTTTAGCAAATCTTGGAATTATAATACCCAAACCTCTCAGTTTTCTAAAGTGTCTCTCCTGTACTACAGAAATAAAATCGTCAAGAGTTTTATTAAAAAGTTTCTTAAAAATTACACCATCAATGAAAGAAAGAGAATCAAACACCTCTCGCTTCAACCCTGTAACAAGGTCGTTCTGTTTCTCGATGGTTTTCTGTTTATTACTGATTTCCATATTCAACAAACAATTTGTGGCATCTTTATAAAAATGTGAATTGTACAAGGTAGATTTGTAAAGTCTGAATTTAACAAAATTCGGACAATATTATTACATTGGCAGTATTGATTTTCTTCAATACTGCCAATGTAATAATATTGTTCCGAATTTTGTTAAATTCAGACTTTACAAATCTACCTTGTACAATTCACATTTTTATAAAGATGCCACAAATTGTTTGTTGAATATGGAAATCAGTAATAAACAGAAAACCATCGAGAAACAGAACGACCTTGTTACAGGGTTGAAGCGAGAGGTGTTTGATTCTCTTTCTTTCATTGATGGTGTAATTTTTTAAGAAACTTTTTAATAAAACTCTTGACGATTTTATTTCTGTAGTACAGGAGAGCACTTAGAAAACTGAGAGGTTTGGGTAATTATAATTCCAAGATTTGCTAAAGAGAGAGTAACTGTTTTCAACTTCTCAAAACATGTATTGTCAAAACGTGAGGAGTTCTTGCTATCTTTGGGGTTGGAGTTCTGCCTACCTAACTATAGACCAAATTATACCAAATTCTTTCTTCCAATAGAGTCGATCTTTCACAGGCTGTCAGCATTACCTTTCCAAGTAAATAAAAGTGACCTTCAGAAACAACTCTTCGAACTATCTCA
The DNA here is from genome assembly GCF_015104395.2 of Macrobrachium nipponense. Lineage (NCBI taxonomy): Eukaryota > Metazoa > Arthropoda > Malacostraca > Decapoda > Palaemonidae > Macrobrachium > Macrobrachium nipponense. The sequence goes on from NC_061103.1 coordinate 45,293,591, forward strand.
AGGTGCCTTTAGAAAATTGAAAACACAGTGGACTCCGTTTTTCAGAAAGGAAGATCATGAAACACTTAAAACAATGGCAAGTAAAGAAAACCTCATAATCACCAGACCAGACAAAGGAAAAGGGACAGTCATACTGGAAAAACTGACTATACAAATAAAATGCATAATATTTTAAGTGATCAAACTAAATTCACTGAAATTGGAGTACCTGACTTTTATCATATTATTAAAATGAAGACAAAAGAAAATAAACCAGGTTTTTACGAACACTAAAAGCTGAGAAAATCATTGATGAAAACACATATCAAGATTTGTTTGTGACTGGATCTCATATGGAATTCTATATGGGCTGCCCAAAATACATAAGCCCAATACTCCTTTGAGGCCCATTCTGGCATCATACAATACGCCTAATTATAAATTAGCTAAATTTTTTGGTACCCTTACTTGAACCACTAACAAAAAATAATTTTACTCTGAAAAACTCGTACCATTTTTAAAGACAAAATTTTATCACAAGACTCAGGTTTATTAATGGCCAGTTTAGATGTGGAATCTCTATTCACAAATGTCCCCGTGGAGGAGACAATTGACATCATATTAGATAAATTATTTCCTGAACCCGATTCTGTTTTTAGCAATTTTAACCGGTCTCATTTTAAAACATTTTAGAATTAGCAGTGCGGGACACTGCCTTTGTTTTTGATGGTAAACTTTTTAAACAAACAGACGGTGTAGCCATGGGCTCTCCTTTGGGCCCGACATTCGCTAACATCTTCATGTCCTCCCTGGAGGAGCGCATGCTTGATGATTGTCCTCTTAGGTTTCACCCTATTTTTTTTTTTACGTGAGGTATGTGGATGACACATTCGCATTATTCAAGAGAAACTCTGATATTGACTCTTTCTTAGCGTATGTTAATTCCAACATAACAATATTAAGTTTACGGTCGAAAGAGAGGAAAATAGTCAACTGGCTTATTTAGATGTACTCGTTACACGAGAGAATGGCTCTTTTAACACTTCTGTTTTTAGGAGAAAACTTTTACGGGTCTAGGATCTAATTATTACAGCTCATGTTTTTATAATTTTAAGCTTAATTCATTGTCAACTCTTATACATAGGGCATTTTTTTTTTATCACATCAAACTGGCATTCCTTCAATCAGGAAATAAATTACCTATGGAATATTTTAAAAATAATTGCTTCCCTCAAAAGCTATTTTATAAGAGGCTTCGGAGTTTTCTTAATAAGCGGTTTTTTAACAATACGAAAACATTTATCACGGTACCAAAGTTAGTCATTATGCAAAATTTCCATTTTTACATGATGACTCCTTCAGCAAAAAGTTTACTCAGATTATGGAAAAACACTATGGTGCAGTTTATATTAAACTAATACCAAAAAATCCATTAACAATTGGGTCTTTCTTTAAATATAAAGATCGATTGAGTCCCTTCTTGACCTCAAAATGTAGTATATAAATATACTTGCCCAAAGTGTAACTCTGGGACTTACGTGGGATCTACGAAGAGGTTACTGAAGGTCAGAATCGATTCTCATCGTGGAATAAGCTTCGAACAGGAAGTAGGCTCTCCAACCCTGAACATTCAAATATCAGGAACCATGCAAAAATCTGCAAAACACATATCGAAAGAGACGATTTTTGCATTATAGGGCAAACACCAAACCCCCAAGAATTACCCATTTTAGAGTCATTACTCATTAAGCAGCTGGTTCCCCAGTTGAATACCCAAACCTCCTCCATCCAACTGTACCTTAGTTAACGTGTCTCCTTTTTTGTTGTCTCCTATCATTCAGTCTTTCTCTCTCTTAACTTAAGGTTGGTTGGCGGTTCCAGCTTTTAAATAATAATTTTCTGTAATTTTATATTTTAGTAAATTTTAGTCTTTTTACAATTTTTTTAATTTTTTAGTAAATTTAAGATTGTTTTATATATTATTATAATTAATTGACAGATTCCCAGAAGATGTAATAAATGTTTATTACGAAACGTTGGAATAAAAAACTATGTAGATTGGCCTGTTTCCTTCAGTCAACACCTGATATTTGATGTATTCCTTGGTCGTCACCTGCCTGCCCCTTGGTTTGTATATATATATATATATATATATATATTTATATATATATATATATAATATATCATATATATATATATATATATATATATATATATATATATATATATATATATATATATATATATATATATAGATATATGTATGTATGTATGTATGTATGTATATACATAAATAATATGATATATATATATATATATAATATATATATATATATATATATATGTATTATATATCTATATATATCTATATATATCTCTATCTATATATATATATCATATATATATATGTCTATATATATATTATATATATATATATATATATCTATATAGCTATATATATATATATATATATATATGTACATATATATTATATATATATATATATATATATATATATATATGTATATATGTATGTATGTCATATATGTGCTCTCTATCTCTCTCTCTCTCTCTCTCTCTCTGTCCCACCGCCACCCCCCAACCGCCACCGCCACCCCCACCCCCACCCCCACCCCCGCCCCCTCCCCACCGTCTCTGACGTTATAATCTTATTCCGGAACCGATTCTGCCATCTGGCCGTTTAATTTATACTTTGGCGTCGACTCCTGCCATCGTTTAAATAAACAAGCTTAGTTATGTCCGCCACAGCGGCATTAATATATCACGACTAACAGTCTATGTGATTTCATGGTCACATATCGCGCACTGTTTTTTTTTTTTTTTTTTTTTTTTTCTTTTAATGGTGGGAGGTCCACGCGAAAGCGCCTTCAAATTCGGAGCAGGAACGATGTGTAGGAAGTCGGTTTTTCGCTGAGATGCGAAACTTAAAATGACCAATATCATGAATTGACGCTAATAAATCTTTACGTAATTCGGATGATATGTTCCCATAAACGAACGTGAATAAAGATTATTTACAATTGCGTATACATCTCTGTCCTTACGCACGCATCGCGTAGGCATTTATATATATATATATATATATATATATATATATATATATATATATATATATATATATATATATATATATGTATATGTATGAAATAAAACAAAAGGGTATCAAGTAACGAAATAATGACCGCACGTATATAATATTTTAATCTACGCATATCTCTGTAGAACTTACGCACGCATGGCGCAGGTATTTAACCACCCTCGCCCCCTCCCACACCCCCTCCCCCCCCAAAAAAAAAAGAGAGAGAAACAGATGACTATCTGAATTTATCCACGGCGCTACGTAGCGCTACGTATACAGAGACGAATGACTTTTGCATCTCCTTCTGAGAGACGGACGAGCGGGAACATATGTAATTCCTCTTATCCGCAAAGCATCTATAGATCTCTCACGCTGAGGGAAGGCTGGGGAAAGAATCAAGCCTTTTATGCCACGATACAAAAAAAAAAAAAAATTGTATTTTCCTTCCTTCAGCCTTAGGCTACAATTGAGCGACATTCGGTCAGTTCTCGTCTGTTCTTACAAGCTACTTTGTTGCTGTTGTTGTTTGTCTTGTTAGATGGGTTTTAGGGAAGGTCTATGGAAGGCTAGAAAGGTCTGGAAAAGGTATTTGGCGTTGAGTTAAAGATACGGGAATTTTAGGATAGGATATTCATGATTTATTTATTAGAACCATTGTAAAAAAATTAATTATTTATGTCGTTCTTGTTAGGGGGGTTTTAGGGAAGTCTATGAAACAGCCTAAAAATGTCTGAAAAAGGTGTTTCGCGTTGAGTTAAGGATACAGGAATTTTAGGATAGGATATTCATGATTTATCTATTAGAACGAAAATGTAAAAAAAATAATTAATGTACATATTAAACAGTACAGGAAAATTATTTTTGTTGTTCTTGTCAGAAGGGTGTTCGGGAAGGTTTATGAAATAGCCTAAAAATGTCTGAAAAAGGTGTTTCGCGTTGAGTTAAAGATACAGGAATTTTAGGATAGGATATTCATGATTTATTTATTAGACTGCAAATGTGAAAAAAATAAATAATATGCATATTAAACAGTACAGAAAAATTATTTCTAATAAAACACAGCATATTTATTTTACTTGTCGTTGGTGAAACGAGACTCTATTCGATTGTAGATTTTAGCACGATTTAATTTACGTTAAAAGTTAGGAATAGAATGCTCACAACTTATGCATGAGGGGAAAATCTTGCACACGTCTAGAGTAAGCTGGAGATCGGATCACGCCTTGTTTCGTCTTGGTAGACGTTTTTACTTACGCTATTAAATAATAGTGATTTCCGTATTCGGCACATCCGAAAGAGAATATGCGTGCTGACCCGGATGAGGAAGGTGAATTAATGAGATGGAATGGTGGCTATGAGTGATATGAAAAGGTTATAGTGGCGGTAATTCATGTTAATGAATTCATATCAATGAGTTCTGTTTCCCCCTGTTTCCCCGGAGGTTTTCACCAGTACCCTACTTCTGCTGAAACACACACAAAAAAAAAAAAAAAAAAAAAACATCTACTCAATCAATAGTGCTGCTCACATTGAATGCGGTATTCGAAGCCTCCAATATCGACTTGAGATTTAATATTTACGTACCGTAGCTAAAATATTGTACGCAAGATTATTCTAAAAAATTACATCATTCATATTTTCAAATAAATTTAAACCTCATTAACTAAAATCCCGCTCTTGCGTCCTAATTTTATTCCAGATCCTGAACTGGAACTCTAATTATATGCAGAACCTCGAAGGATATCAGTTATTTCCTTCTGTGACATTACTTTAAAGTAATTCTCTACCAACTGGAAACGTTCAACAGACAAATACAAAGAAACTTAGAATACACATGTATTCCAACGTGATATCATATTCACGAGTATAACTGTAGAAATACCATAACCATGCTCTCTGGAACATGATCTATACAAGTACTCCTGACGCAAATAGAATTTATATATGCCATAAACATGATTTATATATACATGCTAACACACAAAGGGGACATGCTTATATGCAAAGGCATAAACTAATTACATACACTTAAAAACACGATGCACATTGACAAAAATGTATACACATTGTACACATATATGCACAAAATTAATATGCATATACATTGAAAAAAATATATTACATACATGCGCAAAACCAAAATGTACGTATACATATACATAAGTATGTAGATGTAGACATGAATGTAATGAGCAGATATCGCGCGAATGTGAGGTACATACATGAAAACAAAACCATGATATAATCATTTATCAAAATTATGGACATATAGACGTAAAAACATAGTATAATTACATGTCAAAAATAATTTTTATCATTGATTATGCATATCATATATATAATATATAGATATATATATATATATATATATATATATATATATATATATATAATTATGTATATATATAAATGTGTGTGTATGTATGTACTTGAACGAACAAAAAAAGAGAGAAAAAAACACACTAAAAGCATGACTTTTTCTTAACTACAGAGAGATAAGGCAAAACTCACCTGGGTCAACTGGACAGGTTATTCTTGCGGCGACGTTAAATGAATCGTGAAATGTCGAAGGAGAGAGAGGAAAAAAGGATTATTTGCACTGTCTCAAAGTCACAATTTCGCTCACTCTATCTCTCCCTTTGAGACAACCGCGCGCGCGTGCACGAAAGAGAGAGAGATAGAGATGAAACTTCACGAAGCCTAATTCAGGTCTATCTCGGTGAATAAAATAACAAAGATTGTTTTTATTTCAGTTTTTTTTCAAGATTTATTTCACACGTCTCTGTATAATGCAACGGTCGGATTGAAACAAATTCTCTCTTATTTTTTTTATTTATTTTCGTTTCCTCTTCTCCTTCGACATGCGCTATTTTACTTTTTATATATCTTTTTTATTGTCTTTTCATTGGTAGTTCACAGTTTGCTATCCAAGTGAAACATACGAATTTTTCTTTTAGTTTATAATTATTTGTTCTTGACAATTGAATTTTTTTTCACTTCACTTTCGAAATATATTCCTGTTTGCAAAAATCAAATTAAAACATTTATTAACACGGCCGAAAACTTTGTGTTTGGTTAACATATAGTATAAGACACCAAGGATAATACTCACACAGTCAATATATATATATATATATATATATATATATATATATATATCTATATATATATATATATATATATATATATATATATATATATAATATATTATATGTACAGATTTTGGCAATGCGGTCGAATTGACTTATTACATTCGATCATAAATTTGATTGACATTAGAACTTCAATGGTAATAACTATGATCCAACTCAGTCCTAGAATATGAATACAACTTTGATAAAAAAAAATATTTTGACGTGATGAATTATGACAATCATAAATTCGTGTAAAACGAAAATTCACGTAAACGGGAAACAAAAGAACGAGATTAGAAGAAAGAACAAGATAGAGATAAAATGGCAGCCAAATAAGAATTAATTAATGAAAAATGATAGACATAGTATTAATTTTGCCCGAGCATTTGATCAGTCAAGACAGCCGAGAATTAACAAGACTGGCAGTCTTAAGTTTTGAGAAGACCAATTGAACGTGGCACCAGAGAGAGAGAGAGAGAGAGAGAGAGAGAGAGAGAGAGAGAGAGTGCCCAGATGCCGTGGATGGCGTCACAAATACTGGGGTCAGTTACAAAAATCATAATTGATAGGAGGGGGCTACTGGCTCTGGCTAAGAAATGAACTTTATTATTATTATTATTATTATTATTATTATTATTATTATTATTATTATTATTATTATTATTATTATTATTATTCATTGGAAACGTGAATTTACTATTATTATTATTATTATTATTATTATTATTATTATTTTATTATTATTATTATTATTAACTTCTGAACATGGTTACCCGAGATTAATCGTTAACGCTGTCAATCAAGAGACCACGTTTACGTACACAAACACACACATACACACAAACATAAATCTTTACGCATACACATGTGTATGCATAACCATATATACACAGTTAACGACCAGATACACTCACGTGTGTAATCGCCCGTGAAAACGGCCGCTTATTGCTACCATAAAACTGTGGGGATCAATAGAGAAGAATAATTCGTGTATACACACACATACACACACACACACACACACACACACACACATATATATATATATATATAATATTAATATATAATATATATATAAATATATAATATAATTATATATACTATATATATATATATATATATATATATATATGATATATATATATATATAATATATATATAATATTATATATATATATATATATTATATATTATATATATATATAAAACACACACACATTTGTCCTGATACTACACAAAGAAATCTTAAGAATAAGGAGGAGGAGGAGGAGGAGGAGGAGGAGGAGGATAGGAGAAAGTCTCCCATAACTTCTGGCTGGGTAAACGAAGGATAAGGAGGAGGAGAAGGAGGATTCTGGCCCACCCCCCAAAAATCCCAGTAAGAAGTTTCGGTGGCGTCTTCGAGGGGAGTTTGAAATAGGGGGCGGTGGGTGGGAGGGATAGATGGGGGGAGGAAATGGAGCGAGGGAGTGAGGTAGGCGAGGGAATAGGGAATTGGCAAGGGGGGAGAGAAGAGAGAGGAGAGAAGAGAGAGATGGAGCTGTGAGAGAGACCCGAGGTCACATGGACGAGAGGGAAGCGAAATGTGTAACTTCATTCATATCTCTCTCTCTCTCTCTCTCTCTCTCTCTCTCTCTCTCTCTCTCTCTCTCCTGGATCCTTGGCTAGCTACAATGGCGTCTACGATCTACAGTCTTTTCCAGAGGAGATATTTTTTTTCATATCTATTTTATTCATAATACATTAAGTCCTTTAAAAAAAGAAAAACAATTTGAAACTCGTGTTTCGCTTTGTCCTGTAAAGTTTACACGTTCGAGAGAACTTTTCTAAAGTAATTATCTTAAGTGATTTGATATTGTACTGATTTCCATATTTTTACGACAATAGCCAAATTATATATATGCGTATATATATATATTATATAGATATCTTATATATATATATATAATATGCTTAAAAAATCACAGTAGATGCACGGTGACTTCATAAATAAGCGAATACCACGGAAATGATAGTTTCAGGTATCCAAGCGCTTTCGTCTTTATTCAGACATCGTCAAGGAGCTACTGACGATGTCTGATAAAGACGAATGTCCTGAATAAAGACGAGCGCTTGGATTCCTGACTATCATTTCCCGTGGTATTCGCTTATATATATATATATATATATATATAACTATATATATATATATATATATATATATATATATATATATATATAATATATACACACACTTATGTCATTCACCATTCATTACTAATTCTCACTCATGTTTCCAATGTGTCATGCCAACGTTTAAAAAGCCATTGGTTATTAAGACTAAATTTGTAATTCATTCTTAGAAACTGTTTCCTGTAATGAATTCATTCATCTGGCAACAATTCAATATACATTTTATACATTTGTCGTTCATGATAACATAACTGTTATCTGTAATTAATACATTCATCTGGGAATAACTCAATTAAAAAATTTGTTCCAAATATTCAAATATGTAGTTTAACTAGGAACACATTAATCTGACAATAACTAAAAATAAGTTTTTTTTTTCAAACATTCAACTGTGTATAATTTTAACTAGGAATACATTCATCTGGCAATAACTCAATTTAACATTTTTCCAAACATTCAACTGTGTATTTTTACTATGAATACATTCATCTGGCAATAACTCAATAACATTTTTTTTTAAACATTCAACTGTTTAATTTGACTAGGAATGCATTCATCTGACAATAACTCAGTATAATATTTTTTCCATACATTCAACTGTGTAACTATACTATGAATTTAAAATTAGTTTCCAAACATTCAACTGGGTCTTTTAACTAGGAACACGTTCATCTGCCAATAACTCAATTTAAAATTTTTTCCAAACATTCAACTGTGTATTTTAACTGGGAATACATTAATCTGGCAATATCTCAATTCAAATTTTTTTCCAAACATTCAACTTTGTATTTTTACTTGGAATACATTAATCTGGCAATAAATTCGGTATACAATTTTTTCCAAACATTCAACTGTGTAATTCTACTAGGAATACATTAATATTGCAATAATTCAGTATAAAACTTTTTCCAAACGTTCGACTGTGTATTTTTACAAGGTCATAATCAGGTCAAATGTCAACACACGTTCTATACTTCCTTCCAGAATCATTCTGCTCCAGGTGTCAGGCAAATTTCAATCATATCTCAAAAAAGGGTCATTCATGTGAATCCACATAGCAACACTGAACAGAGTTAGAACATCGAATAAAAAAAATATATATAGATAAAAACGAAAAGAAGACAGTCTTAGGAGCAAGGCTGATAAACAACTTTTTTTTTTTTTTTTTAAATAATTGATCTTCGCAACGTTATAAACAAGAAGAGGAACGCAATCAATCAATCACCACACGACAGACATCACATCGTTTGAGAGGAAGGGGGTGGGGGGGTCAAACAATGATGAGTTTACAGAGAATTTTCCGTTTCTAGTATCATTCGATTCAGAGAGAGACAGAAACGGACAGAGACAGCGAAAGAGAGAGAGAGAGAGACTCAGTGTGGTGTGTGGCTTTCGAAAACGCTTGGCAGCCGACCAAAAGAACAAGGAGAGAGAGAGAGAGAGAGAGAGAGAGAGAGAGAGAGCTCCTCTCTCTC
>NC_061103.1:45305950-45308450 GCF_015104395.2 Macrobrachium nipponense
ATAGATAGAGAGAGAGAGAGAGAGAGAGAGAGAGAGAGAGAGAGAGAGAGAGAGAGAGAGAGAGTTACAGTTTGATGTGCGTTTAAATGTTAAGAGAAATGCTTTTAACCATTTCCCCACCCCAAGAAGAAAACAAAACAAAATTATAATAAATAAATAAATAGACAAATAATAAATATATAAATAAATAAATCCCTAGCTCGATAAAACTAGACATACTCTCAAAATATGAAATAATATTTTCGCCCTCGAACCGACGCGAAAAGAAAACGGATAATTATATGGCATAGGGGTTAATTAGGCCCCAGGACGTCCCCGCGTCTATAGTATATTAATCTTCTTCAAACGGTGCGTCCTATAATCCTCGGGACAAACTGAAGCTATTTGTCTTCTTAATCAGGGGGAGATTCGTCCACAATTAAAATTAATCGGTGATGGAAGCCATTTTGGACAAGGTTATATTTTTTTTCATTTTTTTTTAATTGATTTTTTTTTTTATCAAGAGCAATGTTCGGAATTTAATGCTGCATTAGTCATTCTTTCCATATGACCAACCATTTGAGTATACATACAAATGTATACATTATCAATCAGTATTTGATGTATAGCCTGATTTTCAGTCTAGATATATTTTTTTAGAGAACTTGACCTAACCGCTTGTCAATTTTCATATAAATACGAAAACATACATTTCACAAACTGCTAGAAGAGAGAGAGAGAGAGAGAGAGAGAGAGAGAGAGAGAGAGAGAGATGACATTTCATTCACTATACTTTCGAAAAAGGAAACGAAGATATTCGATAAAGTCGGGAAATGACGTCTAGCAAAATATAAGCGACGGTAAAGTTCGAGAGAGATGAAGAGAGATTAAAATTCACTTTGTCAAAAGAAAAAGTATAGCTTTTGAGACAAACTGATGAGAAAAGTTTGCCAGGAAATTAATAGAGGAGGACTAGAGGTTTCTCAGTGGATCATTTTGACTTGCTCGAGGAGTAAGCCTACAAAATACTTTGTTGTTGATGTTTTTGTTGTGCTTGTCAAAGGGGTAAGGAAGCTTAGAAAGGCCAGAAAAGGTGTTTCACGTTGAATTAAAGTTACAAGAATCATTTCCAGTCCTAGAGAGAGAGAGAGAGAGAGAGACCAATACGAAAAAAAGAATAACCGAATCAATAGAAAAGTAAAATATAATTGGGAACTCCAAATAATTTATGGAGAGAGAGAGAGAGAGAGAGAGAGAGAGAGAGGGACCATACGAATCAGTAGAACAAGAAAAACAATTGTGAACGCCAAATGTTTATGAAATAGAGAGAGAGAGAGAGAGAGAGAGAGAGAGAGAGAGAGAGAGAGAGAGAGAGAGAGAGAGGTCGATAAACTAAGCCTAAGAGGACGTAAATGAGCCTTGCAAGTTGATTTGTTGTGGGCCTATATAGGAAAGCATTATTTATTGGTCTTTGTTTGTTGTTGTTCTTATGACCTGCCCGTTTTATTTTAAGGGTTTTGTTGGCGGGGGGGGGAACTTAAACGTTGGGGGGGGGGGGGGGGGGGGAATAGGGGGCAAAGTTCCCTTCCTTCCGGAATTTCTTTTAAATATAAAAAACAATGGGATTAATTATCCTTTAAAAAATTTTGGTATGTATGTTATATATATATATATATATATATATATATATATATAATATATATATATATATATATATATATATATAATATATATATATATATATATATAATCTTATATATATATATAAATATATCCTTATATGTATATATATATGTAATATAATATATAATATATATATATATATATATATATATATATATATATATATATATATATATGTTATGAGGTATATTGGTACCTAGTTTTGAAACCAGCACCAGCATACACACCTGGTCGTTAAGCTCCACTTACAAGACAAGCTTGAAGCATTGTCTGTGTTCGCTCTCTCTCTCTCTCTCTCTCTCTCTCTCTCTCTCTCTCTCTCTCTTGCCTTCATGTCCTTTTGATGTCTGTCCAAGGCAATAGATATTTCAGCAGACAAACTGTTGTCGTCCAAATAATTCGTCTACGAACATAGATCTACTCTTTGGGATATGTTTTTTCCTTCATAAATCTGGGGTATTTTCAAGAGAAATTTGCGGCAATATACTCATAGCAAAAGAAATATTAGTTGGTTCCTGAGGTCTTAGAATATCATATAGACATCTATAATTACTTTCTAAGAATCATATTGCATAATAGTCAAATTAGATGATAAAAGTGAAGTCTAGACTTTTGTAGCTAAAGTTAAAAGTGAAGCTTGTGGGTAGGACGTGGCGGACGTGCATTTAAGGCTGTATGAAATCAGTCACCTAAATATATATATATATATATATATATATATATATAATATAATATATATATATATATATATATATATATATATATATATATATATATATATATAAATGAAGAAAATTTGAATTATTTAAAATTCAAGGGCAAGAAAACAAGACATCTA
>NC_061103.1:45313450-45318450 GCF_015104395.2 Macrobrachium nipponense
TAAAGCCTTTGAAAAACTCGGTAAAGGACTCATGTTCAGTAAAGACTTTATCAGGATAGCCATAGATTATGAACTTAAAATGTACTAGTGAGTTAAACGATACCTAGCCCTTACTTCCTTGCCTATTACTGCATATATTTACTTTCAGAGGGCTTTAGTTTACGTGAATAAAAAGCTATAGGAAAACTGTTTATCATATTACTGAAGTAGTAACCCCTCTTACCCCTTGGTCTGAGGCGTCTGTTGCAATAAAAAAAAAATTCCTTATTTAAATCAGGGATTTTTAAGTTAGGTAAGCTGCATTATTCCGCTTTTAAGATATCGAACGCCTGTTGATGCTTTTTAGACCATAATAAATCTACGCTCTTCTTCGTAAAATCTGTTAAAGGAGCTGTCATGATTGAAGAGTTACATATTTACATACGATTGTAATACCCACTACAGCGCAAAAGTGCTGTTACCCCCCTTTACGTTAATAGGTACCGGAAAGTTATGAATAGCCGACACCTTACCATGGACTACTTAAAGACCTTGACTAGACACATAAACCTAGATAAAAACATGTTCGGTTTTTTAAAAACTCACATTTAGATATTTTACTCTGAGATTATTTGTCTTTGTCTCTGTAGCACTAGCTCTACTTTATGTGAATGTACTTCTAAGGTATTAGAAAAGATTACAAGATCAACCATATAAGCATGTAGGGTATCCCCTAAAAGTCTCCAAACACTATATTGTAATTGGGGTGCAACGTAAGCCGGAGGCATACGTAAAAATTGATAATGTCCCCTGAGTGTGCTGAAAACGGTGTATGAGGTACAATCACTTAGGTAATGGTATCTGGTAAAAGCTTTTAAGTAAGTCCAAGTTGGTGAAAAAAAAAAAAAAAAAAAAATTTTATTCTAACCTAACAGAGATAAGATTGTCGTCGGTACATGGCACTGGAAACTATCGGGAGTCGTTTCCTTGTTTAGCGTCAGAAATCTACGCAGATACGCCAAGTCCGATCTTTTATTTGATTCCTAATGGCTCCTATTACTAAACAAATTTTTTTGTCAACTTCGTCATTTATCTCTATTTTGAAATTTCATTGGGGTTCTACACGAAGGTACGTATATAGCTTTATGTTTGTCCTTAGACCGTATTTTGTTTTCAATGACATCCGTTTTTCTCCCAGAGATCACTCGCTAGAGGAAAAACTTCCTGGTATTCAGGTAGAAAATAAAAAAAAAATTCTGCTGAATCACCTCTGCTTGAATGACTTTACGGATATTACTTTAGATAGATTATCAGAGAGATTCATCCACGACCGGTTGGGCGTGATTAATTAATTAGCAACAATAAAAAATGCGATATTTATAACTTCCGTATCCACGATATGTATACTTTAGGGCTTTGTTCGCGGAAATCGTTATATTTCAGAGTGTCGGGAAGGATTAAAATTTCATTTCCCAGCAAAGTCTTTTTACACGCACTAAGACATTCGAGGGGTGCATGCTTCTCGAGATTTTGCGTGCAAACTACCGGACCTTCGGTTGGTTGGGAGAATTCTGTTGGGTCATTTGAACAAGTGTTTAGCGATTTATGAGACAAGATGGTGTTGTTCCTTTATATAAGTTATTATTTTGATTAATTGTCTCTTTTTTGTTCAAACAGATTTTGATATGTTTGAAGGTTTATAGGAATTTTATTTTCCTTTTGATAAACACGCCTTATTTTGCAGGATGTAAGATAATATTTTGTGTATCCCTAGATGGATATCTTACAATTACACTAGATACAGATCAATGTTTTTTATAACTATAGAGGTATCTGTAAGCGCTCGCTTATCCGGACTTCTCATTAGGGAAGTTCGAACAACAGACGGTGAGTCCGTAAATACAGGATATTACGTGTACTAAAGAAATAAACAAGAAGATACTCTAATTTTTACTGCGCGTACAGTTGGGCTTAATCCACCACTACTTATAATAACTTACGTATTAAGAAAAAAACGAAAACCTGCTCTGATTACTTTATACGGCCGTGTGTTTCATAGGAAAAAATCCTTTTTAATTCAAAAAGATATTGGCATGCATGAACCAACATCGCTTTTCCCCACTCTGCTAGAGTCGCTTATTGTGTGGAATTTGCTATGCTTTTGAAAAACACTCGGCAGATTTAACTAACCTTGACCGCTTGACTAGGTGACACAGTAAACCGAGTTTGCTTGTTTGATTCTGAAAGGCTACTGTTTCTATTCTCTTTTTGTAATAATAGGATCCTTCTCTTATTACCATCGGCAACGTATTGTGGGTTTTTAGCATTATGTTGCTGGTTACGTATAAAGCAATGAATTGACGAACTATTAGGAACTGAGCGATTACTAATAAGACAAGTTATCACTACTGCATACAATAATTTAACTGTTTGTACTTCATTCTTTGCTAAAATTTGAAATAGTTGAGGGGATTCCTGGTCAGCGCATTTAGCCTGATGAAAGTTTTATACTGACATGTTATTCCTTGCAATCCAGCAATATTTTTAAAGTTAAATTGTTGAGTCATTGAGGTTCGATATTTTATATAACTCAAAAAACTCAAGGCTAAAACTGCGATCGGGACTTGCAAAGGAGCATTTATTGTCATGACCCGAAATAGTGTTACCTCTATATAGATTTGTACGGGTGTTCCACTTGTTTTTTGTGTGTTTTCTAATCACTACGTGCTTAACGACCCTATCCATGCATCTGTATAAAATACAGACGTCCATGCGTAAACGCATATTCACTGTTTAATATGATTTTGTTACGTAAGGATTAATAATCACCCAAATGATAAAATTAACATAGTATTATGAATTATGATATTTCAGTAGAACTTCTTGGAAAAACAGAAAAAACTCAAAGATAAAACTCGCAGTAGCGAAAATCTCAATGATGTGATAATTTCTGTAAAAAAGTAAGATTAAGAAATGTCTCGTAACTTCAGCCACAGGAATAACGAAATTCGACCTGCAAAGGAAACACTCAAGTTTACTCCAAATGAATAAAAAATTGTACTTAGCTTGCTTTTGTGGGAAGTCACGGTGTTCCGATAACGACACACGGCCTTGGTCCTCCTTCTCTATTTAGCGGATGACCTGGTTTGGCTTGAGTTCCTCCGTCGCGTTGTTTCGATGATTCGAGCCCTTGAAAGATCCGATGCTGCAGACGCGTTCGGTTTGTTTCTTGAAGTGCCGGAAACGCTCACTAACGATGTTTTTCTTGAATGATTCTAATGAGAGAACGGAAAGCTTGGCGGGTTGCCGGTAGGAAAAAAAAAAGGGGGGGGGGGGGAAAAACCCACGTCCGGTTTTTTTTGGGTTTCTTGAAGTTATTCACTAAACGATGATACTAAGTTGGTTGAAGAATCTGTTGCTTTCGTCGTCGTTGAAGAGTTTTCTTATTGTTTTCTGAAGTCGCTCACTAACGATGATACTAGGTTGCTTGAAGAATCTGCTGCTTAAAGCTGCCTTCCGTCGTCGTTGACTTTCTTATGATACATGATTTATTATTCTGGTTTTTCTTCGTAGGACGTTGTAGAGTTCTTCTGGTACGCTGGCCACCAATATTAGGGCTTGTGCCTTGTATGATAAGGCGCCCTATGAGGTAATGTTAGACTAGCGATAATCTTACGCTAAGTCGGTTGGTATTGCACTTCCATCTTCAATGGAGTGTCTGGGGGTTTGTAGATCACTTACGAAGTCGGTATTATCTTGTTGGTTATTACGACGATGTGTTAAACTCATGGTGAGGAGGTTCTTGTAGAAAACACGAAATATAAAAATATATGTATTCTTCTGAAGTTTTTACTGCTGAAGAATCAGATATGATTGTACAAGTCTTCTAATAACGATAGCTTGATCGCTTCTGCCAATGATGATGGCTAATCCTATTCCTCTACATGATAAAGCTTAGGTAAACGAGGTACAGGTCTTCTAATGACGATAGCTAACTCTGTTCTGCCCGTCTACCATCTCTGTTACAAGTTATAGAAGGAACAGACAGTAGTTCGAACATATGAACATACATACAAATGACATAGTTACATACGAACACACAATCAAATGAGACACGCTACAGATCACGTAGGCCGTTTGAATTATAGGTCGGGGTAGTTGTCTCAAGCAGGGAGCTTGGGACTAATGTTTATAAACAATTGAATGACTACAGTGACGGCATGTTATCTTAGCCTACATACTTATTGTATAACGTCATCTTTAGCGTCTCTAGTCTGATACACATTCCTGCAAGCAATCTTTTATATATATGGACTAAACCATTCCATCATTATTATTATGTAAACACTTACATATATATGTATGGTACTATATGTGTATGTTATATATATATATTATATATATGGTCGTGTGTGGTGTTATATATATATAATATAATATATAAATTATCTATATATTATATTGTGTGTGTGTGGTATATTACTCAATATCTTATTATATATATTATAATATAATTATATATATATAAATATATATAATTTAATATATGTATGTATGTATGTGCTGGTATGTCTGTATCGGTATGTATGTGTAATAGATTAATATATATATATTATATTATATAATACAATTATATATTAATATCCTATATTGTATATGTTGTGTGTGTTGTGTGGTGTGTATACTATATACGTTTTAATCATATACCTAAACACGGTTATATGAACTGCAGCATATTCCACAAACTTTTAATATTTACGAGAGATTTCCCCTCAAACGCGGTGGTCCTCTATCGATCGCCCAAATTATATGACCTGACCCTGCGTTGCAATGTAGCATAGTCATTACACTGAATTATCCCTGTGTTCACAACACCCGATAATTTGCACAGAATGCACGAGACTTCATCACTAATGATAGACTCGGTGCTAAACAAACAAAACGTAACAAAATGCGCCGAAGTCTCTTCGGCGCAAAAAATCGAGTTTTTCTGTTTGACTGGGAGTCTACATCTTATAATA
>NC_061103.1:45330950-45333450 GCF_015104395.2 Macrobrachium nipponense
CTCGATATTAAGGAGCCTTTGCCCCCCCCCAGCCCCCCCCCCCCCCCCCCCCCCCATCCCCCCCCCACACCCCCGTGTCCGTCAGATGCGTAGCAACCATTCCTAATAGCCAATTAAGAACAAGTAGGCTCTAAGTGGCGATAAACGCGGGCGAATGGGCCTGCCCCACTCCCCCGCCCCTTTCCATTTTGTTCTTGCGTAGTTCATTTTCCTTCCCTACTACGTACCTCCTCTCTCCTAACCCTCCCCCCTCTCCTATGAGCCAGGATCTTCCCTACCCTACACACCTCCCCCTCCCATTCCCCTTCCCATTCCTACCCGCCTCAGATATACGCTAAGTTCAATTAACGGGGCCGTAGGGGAATATAAAACGCTACTCAAATCCACGATGAAACTTTTACGTCTGGGCTCCCTACTTTTCCTTACCCCCTTTTTTCTTCGTTTGCTCGGGGAGTAAGCCTACAAACTACTTTGTTATTATTGTTCTTGTTGTTGTTGTTCTTACTGTTGTTGGTCTTGTTGAGGGGGTAGGAAAGCACTATGGAAAAGCCTAAAAAAGGTCTGAAAAAGGAGCAAGTCTACAAACTATTTTGTTGTTGTTGTTGTTGGTCTTGTTGAGGGGGTAGAAAAGCCTTGTGGAAAAGCCTAAAAAAGGTCTGAAAAAAGGAGTAGCTTACAAACTACTTTGCTGTTGTTGTTGTTGTTGTTGTTGTTGAGGGGGTAGGAAAGCCCTATGGAGAAGCCTCAAAATGTCTGAAAAAGGTGTTTTGCATTGAGTTAAATGCACAGGAATTTTAGGATAGGATATTTATGATTTTTTTATTACAATTTAAAATGTATAAAAAATAAATCAATAATATGCATGTTAAACAGTACAGGAAAACTATTTCTAATAAAATATAGTGTATTTATTTAAATTTTCGTTGGTGAAACTACGTTCATTTGACCGTAGATTTTAGCATGCTGCTGAGTAAGCTGGAGGTCGGATCACGCCTTGTTTATCTCATTACCGATTTTTTCGTCTTGAGTAGCTGTGTTATTTACTAATCTTGCTGTTTTTTTTTATATATTTTCTTATTAGATTTCTGCATGAAATTACTCTAATGTCATTCTTGTACGTAGGATGTACACTTTTCAAAAATGCTGACCGAGCACTTAGTCGGTTTTAGTAAGTTGACTTGATCAAATTTTAAAAGCTACTTTAGGTTATTTCTATAAGCAAAAATTGAAAGGAAAATCTAAATGAATTCATAAAAGACCGTATTATTATTAACACAAGATACGGAAATGAACAAAAACGTAAATCTGTAAACAATTGAAAATTGATTATCTTATTTTTCTTGTTTCCGTGACTGTATTCTAGATACATCTTGTAAGATGAAGTCGTGAGAACAGAAGAAATGGAGAAATAGATAGATAACTAAGAAACAGAATGCATATGAAAAATACGAAGAAGCACGAACAAATACAACACAAATGAAAAGGAAAAAATAAAATAAGAAGAATTTTACGATCTTGGAGTAGGAAAACTCCAATAAGAAAAGGAAATGATCAAACGAAAACAAACGAAGAGAAGGAAAGTCAAGATAAAATTAAAAGAACAGTATTTAAACACGGGACGAAGGAGGATAAAAGCAGAAGGCAAATAAAGACGAGAATTGAGAGAGAAGTGGAAGAGGGAGGGAATGGGAAATATAAAAGAAAACAAATTGGAATAAGGGACGGAAAGAAAAATAAGTCAATTAAACAGAATGACGAAAGGAGGAGATACAAATAAGATTGAAAATATTTACGGACAAAAGATGAAAATTATTCGTAGATTAGGGGATGGTTAGAAATGTCGAAATAACGATCAGTAGAGACGACTTATTATTATTATTATTATTATTATTATTATTATTATTATTATTATTAAAAGCCATAGTAGTGTAGTATATTTTACAAAAATATACTTTTAATACTAGTGGCTTTTAATTGTCATTATTATTATTATTAGGAAATGACTTGAAATCTAAGTTTCCAAAGAGCATGGCTTTCATTTAGACAAAATCGCAGAAGGATATACAGTAAGAAAAAAAAATCACCTAATAGAATAAAAAAAAAGAATGAATTACTAAATGGATAAATAATTAAGTGGAAATAATGATAACTGAACCAGTAACTTTAGCCTCCAGCAAATAGATTTCTCCCGAACCGAAAATTTTCAATTTCGTCGAAAGTGTACAGGGATTTTTCTTGGCCAATCCCACCACCCTACCCCAGTCGCCCCCCACCCCTCTCTCTCTCATCTCTCTCTCTCTCTCTTTCTCTCTCTCGCTCTCCCCTCTCTCTCATCTCTCTCTCTCTCTCTCTCTCTTTATTACTGCGTGAGCCGTCTTGCCGGCGTCACTCTAGATGATAGATCGAGCCTCATGGATAAAGATATTAGAAGCGTCCAGCAAATACTTGGGGATTTTCCAGTCAATGTTTATAGAAAACGCCATTTTTCACTGGCATTCCG
>NC_061103.1:45335950-45353450 GCF_015104395.2 Macrobrachium nipponense
AAGCCCCCGAACAAGATACTCCTGCAGCCAACGAAAATCAAATTAGCCGTGACATCCCACAGCGTAGCGCAACGCCCATCAACGTTACAGCGCTGCTCAGGTGGTCTAGACGGCTGCAGGACCTGCTGCATCGCAACCATTGACTCGGAGAAAGTGGCTTGAGAGCTGGCTCAAGCCACCAATGAAGACGAAGACTTACCGCCACCAGCCAATAGAAGATCAACATGGGGCAGACCCCCTTCTGTCGACCCCATATATAAGGAGGACGGACACCACACCAAGATCAGTCCACCCTCAGCTTCCCAGCCCGAGGATGTCTGGCAGTTCCAGACGAAAGCTCGCTTGCTTCAAGAAAGAGAGAGAGAGAAAGAGAATGAGAGAGAGAGAAAATCGTTAATGACTTTCATGACTATGGTATCATAGTTTATCTGTAAAATTCAAGTATTTACACTAGTTTTGACTGTATTTGATCATGACCTCTATAGGCGCTCTACTAGCCTGTTTAAGTAGCACGGAAAAAGCCGCTATTTGGAAAATAGAGAACAATCTCTACTGAAGTAGGCATTACTTTTAATAAAGTATGTTTGTGGGTTGAGAGAGGGTCTGCTTCCTAGGTACAATAATAATAATAATAATAATAATAATAATAATAATAATAATAATAATAATAATAATAATAATAATAATAATATTATATTAATTATATAATAATAATTATATTATATTATATTATATTATTATATTATATAATATTAATATTAATATTAATATTAATATTAATATTGATATTGATATTGATATTGATATTGATATTGTTATTGTTATTGTTATTGTTATTGTTATTGTTATTGTTATTGTTATTGTTATTGTTATATTAAAATGAAATCCCAAGAAAAAAATATAGAAATAAAGAAAAAAAATTAAATATTGAATATATGTACAGAAACTTTTTTTTTTTTTTTTTTTTTTTTTTAGCTCAAATGACTTCTAAAACGTTGATCATTTATTGAAGTAGGGCCTCGACAGCTGTACTCAGCATTCTAGTTCAAGTACACATGGCTTGCAATGTCATTATATTCGAGTGGATTTTATTAATTACCGATTATGCAATTCAATGGTCTGCAGTAAAGGGAAAAAAAAGAAGTTATTGATGTGAATGATGACTTGAAATACCAATTAACACAGTAGCGTGGACTGAGACAAGGCGTGATCCGATCCCCAGCTTACTCGGGACTATAAGAATTTGCGAGTCTCTGGAATCAAATTTAACCTTGTGATTCAGTATAGTCTGGATGTGCATTCCATGAATAATTCCCTTCTCGCCCCCACCAACACATCAACAACACGCGAGAATATTTGGATGCTTTCAGTGTTTATCTAGTAGACTCTGGTATTCATAATTACAATTGGAGGCAATTGCAAACAGCTCGCATGCATTGACCAACTTCGGCAAGATTGATGTTTTACTCAACATTATTAGCTGCTTGGGATCACCAGCCTGGGTAGCGCCTCAGTGGCGTGATCGGTATGGTCTTGGCCTGCCACCTAGGTGGCCGCAAGTTCGATTCTCGGGCATTCCATCGAGGTGTGAGAGATGCGTGTTCCTGGTGATAGAAGGTCACTCTCGACGTGGTTCGGAAGTCACGTAGAGCGTTAGTCCCGTTGCTGAATAACTACTGGTTCCAGGCAACGTAAAAACACCAGACAAACAAGCAAACAAACAAAATCACCAGCCTGGGTTTGTGGAGGAGATTTTCACTTACACGTTTCTATCTGTTTGTGTATGTTTGTATGTGCGTGTGTGTGTTTGTTTGTATGTGCGCGTGGGTGGCACTACAGCATTCTTATATGACAATTTTCTTTTCCGTGATCTATAACATTTTTTTTTCTGCAAGTGGATTTTCCTAACTTACTTTATTACATAATACCAATCACATAATCCCCGTAGTTGGATAGTGCATTTAAACAAATGCTGGCAAGAGATTCCGACATTAAGGTATAAATTTTAAAGACAGATTTTAAATAATTTATGTCGTATCAAAAAAATTAGCGCTGGAACTCCAGCATATTCTCTTTACAGCTCAAGAAATCGGATCACAGATATCAAACTTAAACTGTTCTCAAAGTAAACCTGACTTTCTATTGTCCTCTAGATCAGTGGCCCTTTACACAGTGTACTTAATAAAGTTCAGAACTTGCGAATGTAAGAGATGGTCTTAAAGTTCCGTATTCAAACGTAGCTCTTGCTACTAAGTCTCAACTTTGCGTATTAGTTTCTGTTGAACAACTTCGAGGCCTAGAAGACACACCTTCCTTATGTCGGACAGATCTTTGTGATTCTGAAACTGTAAATTTAATGGGATTAAGTCAAGGTTGACGAGGGACTAGAAACGTATGAAAACAAGATAATTACAAAATGCTATTTATCTAATGGTTCGTCAATGTTTTTCCAGTGGAATTAAGTGACTAAGTGATGTCATAAAAATATCAAATGAATGTTTTTGTTTTGTTGTATAACATTTAGGATTTTTTTAAATATTTGTATATACATCATATATACCTATATATGTATATAATATACAAATGCATATATATGTATATACATACATATATATATATATATATACTATATATATATATATATATATATATATATATATATATATATATATATATATGTTATATCATAAAGAATATTCAAGTAATATGGGTTTAAGACTCACATTAGGTCGACTCCATATAATCCTGCTGATAGATTTCAATTCTCTTACTACGCGCATGTCTAAATTACAGTAATCATTGTCCTGCAAATGATAATTTACGCAACACATCAGTCCTAATCGAATAATCGCAAATGCTGACAATAATCGTCGTAATTTATTTCGCTTATCAAATAGAAAATTGATGTTCAAAATCGGAAGACTGAAATATAAAAGAGGTCGACGATCGGCTCCCCCCCTCCCACTCGACAATCATCTGCTGCCTCTCATAATCCATTTTTCCTTTCCTACAACCCCGGGAGAAATGAATGTTGGCGAATACAACCCCAGGGGGGGGGGGGGAGGATGGGGGAAGGATGGAGTGAGGAAAGGGTTGTTGAGTCAGCTTCCACAAATTTCCTGGCCTAATTGGTTCTAAGGCAACATTAGCGTTGGCACTTAGCTCCATCTCTGTGGAATTTCCAATTATCGCCTGGAAACAAGAGGGGGTATGTTATTTCTGAGTCCTCCTCCTCCTCCTCCTCCTTTTCCTTTTCTTCTTGTTCTTCTTCTTGTTCTTCTTCTTTTCCCTAGTGTCGTCAGGAGCGTTTTAATTGTTTCCCAAGCAAATGCGTTTGTTGACTTTCGCTGGAACCGAACCATTAGAAAGGATTAGTATAAGTTACAAAATAATATTTCTTGTTTTTATTCTAGGGTTATAAATAAACGTTTTAGACTGCAGATTAGCGTGGCAGGGACTGTCAGAGAGAGAGAGAGAGAGAGAGAGAGAGAGAGAGAGAGAGAGAGAGAGAGAGAGAGAGAGAGAGAGAGAGAGAAATTCGCGGCTGTTTATTATTAAATAAATGGAGTTATTATTTCGTTAAAACAAGAAATATTGATTAAGTATAGGAATAATTATAAATTGTACATTCCATATATTGGAAAACATTTGTATCAATTAACATGCTACACACACATACACACAAACCTATGCATACACAAACACGCACTTACACACACAAACCACAGACGTTGAATAATTGTCCGTGGTTAATATACATTGATTTCAGAGATCTATACTTCTCGAGTTTATATAGAAGAACTTTGCAGTGGTATGGACAAAAACGTATTGACACTTACAGGAGACGTTGAGTAGGGTTAGTTAAAAAAAGCAAGGTTAGGATTAAGCTTTGAAAGTAGCAATCAGTAGCTGTTAAATTGGCCTGGATAGTCACATTTCTATAATTCTATAATGAGTAATTCATATATCTATTATATATATATATATATCTATATATATATATATATATATATATATATATGTGTGTGTGTGTGTGTGTGTGTGTGTATGTATGTATGCATGTATGTATAGGACCAAGGGCAGTGGAAGACGTCCATAGTAACGACATTTCTTTCTTTGCAATTGCTTACGTTTCAAGACATCGGTCTCATAATGATCAAAGCTAGAACAATACATTAAAATATATATATAAAAACTGACTGATACTTAAAATTATTTATATATATAATACATTCAATTAATGACCCCAGTGAAGACGACTACAGGACCTTTGCATAAACAGCACACCTTTTCTGAAATTCGCTGAACCGTATTGCAGCACTGACACCCACATTTCAAAATTTCCTGTGCTTTTTATGAACAATTGCATATTCAAACGAATGAAATTAGAACGCTCCTGATTGTGTCCATATCCACCCTCTGATGAAATGGACATTGAGCAATTATTAAGGGAAGTTTCTCCCCCTGTCGAGAAAGGGCTGGTTGCAAAAATAGAGAAACTGTTATAAATTAATATCCGCTGATGCAGACGTACTTTTTTCTTTCCTAATGAGACGTATACGAGAGGGTGTGGCTTCAGTTTGAAGTATTATTATTAGTATATTATGATGATAGTAATGATGCTAATTATTATTATTATTATTATTATTATTATTATTATTATTATTTTATTAATTATTATTTTATTATTATTATTATTACTTCTTAATTATTATTATTTATTAGTTATTATTATTATTATTATTATTATTATTATTATAATTATTATTATTATTATTAATAACTTACGAGGTAAATAGAGACAGGCTGAATTGAATTTGTCTTACTTATCACCAAAGGTCCACTATTCCATACATATTATTATTATTTTATTAAAAGTAATGGCTACTTCAGCAGCGTTACACTTGTAGAGATTCTTCTCTATTTTGCTAATAGCGGCTTTTTCCGTGCTACTTAAACAGGCTAGTAGAGCGCCTATAGAGGTCATGGTCAAATACAGGGTAAAAATAGGTGTATATATTTGAATTTTACAGATAAACTATAATACCATAGTCATCAAAGTCATTAACAATTTCTCTCTCTCTCTCTCTCTCTCTCTCTCTCTCTCTCTCTCTCTCTCTCTCTCTCTCTCTCTCTCTTTCTTAAAGCGAGGTTTCGTCTGGAACTGCCAGACATCCTCGGGCTGGGAAGCTGAGGGTGGACTGATCTTGGTGCTTGTTGTTGTTGTTGTATTAAGCCAACACTTCTTGTTGGCACGGGCCTTTCCCTTGTTCGGCCCGTAGGTGATCTGAAAAGATTCTTTAGGTGCATGGTTAGTTTTTTGAAATTGGAAATATCTTTAGTTGTAGAGATAGGAGTGGACAGGGGAAGGATGATGGTGTCAGTAAGAGCCGGGCCATCGTGTCATATTATAGAAGAAGTTTGAATGAGTGTAAGGCTTTCGAAAATCGGAGAAGCGTGTGCAGGTGGGGTTGTCCAACCCTTTACTCCCTTGGGTCCCTGCGGGAGGATTTTAGTTGTAGGTAAAGTTTTTTAAAAGAATGATAGTGGATGATGTGGATAGAGCCTTACAATGAGGGGATGTGATGAGGGTGATTGATTTCACTTATTAGTTGATTACCTTGGTGGAGGTAGGTTGTAGAGCACCTGGGCATGCTCTTCTAAGTTTTCAATGATTGTCTTTGTGACTGTGGCAGCTGCATGCTCAGCATCTTGTGCAGGTACTGCATTTTGTGCTGCACCTCTTAGCTGTGCTGTTTCTCTGCATTCCAGCAGGTAGTGAAGGAGTGGTTGCTGTGTTTCTTCTTGACAGTGTTCACATGGTCTGACACTGTTTTCCACAATTTCCCAGCAGGCTTTATATCCTAGCCTGAGTCTGTGGATGATCACAGCAAGTTTTCTTGGTGTGTGCCTGTATCGTATCAAAGAAGCTGGTTAAGTTTATCACCGATTTTCATGTAATTGATAGTGATTTATTACCATCAGATCATGCTCCTATTTCAATTGTGTTGCAACCTCCTTCCGTCTCTCTTGAGTCGATTAAGTTACAAGCATCAGAGCTGGGCATGCATGGAGCGGAGTATAGTGACATATCAACGACGTGCAATCGACTGACCAAACAGTCAATTCAGTTTCAAAAGATAGACGGTATGTGTTTTCTGACTAAGCTTAATGGCCACAGAGTAGAGCTAGACAGAGATGAGGATATAGATTTGTCAGCCTTACGCCTTAGCATCACTCTATATGATTGTGCCTCCACTAGTGTATCTCATGAGAATCCTGAAGGAATTTTAATAAATAATGGCCAGAGTAGATGGGATAGATTGTTGGAGGAAAATAACCAGGCACGGATCTGGGGAGCATTGATTGGAAACAAGGTCAAATTATAGAGGACCCAAGTAATCAGACTCTAAGCCGAGTGATGAGCAATTCAAAGAATAGTTTGAGCAAATATTTAACACTCCTAATGTAGACAGTCTTAATATAGACGATTTTCATTCAGATGTAACTATACCTGTATTGGACGATCCAATTACTCCAGCTGAGGTACAGACTCAGGTAAAAAGGTTAAAGCCCAATAAAGCCAGTGGACCTGACGGTCTACCCCCAGGTTTGTTCAAAATGTTACCGTTTGAGTGGATCATGCTAATTGCTACATTATTTAATAATCTGTTTTTGTCTAGTTCTTACCCATTAAGTTGGATAGCAGCAAAGATGCATACAATATTTCAAACGAGGAAGTAGGGCTCTCTGGGTAATTACAGAGGCATTAATGTAATTAATAGTATAGCTAAGATTTACGATATGGTCCTATGTGCTCGTCTTAGTCAGTGGTTTAAGCCGTGTAGAGAGCAAGCAGGAAGTCAAGCGGGGAGGGGATGTGTAGAGCAAATAGTAACTTTGAGGCTATTGGTGGACGTAGCTAGGAGGAAGAAATTGAAGCTTTTTGTAACCTTTGTTGATTTTAGAAGAGCTTATGATTGTGTACCTAGACATAAGTTATTTTCTGTGCTAAAACGAATGGGATGTGGGTGATGACTATGCTTTTAGCATTGGTGGCTGTATATCGTTGCACAAATAGCGTGATTGGTACCTCTCTCCTTGCTGCTACTGTTGGTGTGCGCCAAGGCTCACCTACCTCATGTATTTTATTTGTTTTTATATGTAAATGACATGATACAAATGATAAACGTCATTGCCCTTTGGATGGTTTTCTTGCTTGGTTGCATATTATGGGTCATGATGGAGGACACTGTCCTCCTATCCACTACAAAAGATGGTATGGAACATAAAATAAGGATTTTGTATGAATTTTGTAATTCCTATGGGATGATTATTAATGACAGTAAAACTAAATTTCATGGGTGATTAATGGTACTAGGGAAGACAAGGAACCCATAATATGTAATTCTGATGTGATTAGTTACTGTAATCAGTACATTTATCTAGGGCAGTCCTTTTACGGATGATGGTTCTCCCACAACAGCTATCAAGCAGCATGCAATAAGTAAAATGTGTCATACTCTGAAATTTATTTATTTTCATTTATAAGTAGAAACAATGATGTGCCATTTTTAGTTAAGAAGAAAATTTTTGATGCTGCTATTATGTCAACTATATTATATTCATGTGAGTCATGGTCTGAATGGTGATATTAAACCCATCGAAAAGCAATATAAATGGTGTATTAAACAACTTTGTTGAGGGTCAGAAAAACTACTAATAATGACGTATGTATGGTAGAACTGGGACTTCCGCCGATGAGGGCATTAATCAAATCGAGGCAAAGAAGATTCTTCAAAAAGATGTGGCTTGAAAGGAATAATAGGATGATGACCCTTTAATTCACGCCATGCGAATAGTGATGAACTATAATGACTCTGTTTCGAGGTATATACGAAACCTTATCTCTGATAATACTGATGATATTGAGGAAGGAAAATGTGAATTACAATTAAAGGTCAGAAACTCCAATTCCAATAGGATTGTGTTCTATAAAACTGTTAACCCAGATTTAGTCGTTCATGACATTTATACAAACCAATTAAGACTTAATGAAATGGAACGTGTATCATGACAAGAATGCGGTTGAGTGCTCATTCATTGGCAGTTGAGACAGGTCGGTGGAACAGAAGAGGTAGGGCCGTTTGCCGATGGATTGAGAGGTTGTGTTCATGCGGTGAGGTCCAGACAGAGACTCATGTCATTGAAAATTGTCCACTTTCGTTACAGAATCAGGCAGACGTATAAACGTTACCACAGCTTTAGAGCTGCTAGTAACCAGAACCGATTATGATGTAGTATGTAAAATTGTACATAAGCTTCTTCTTTCCTGTATTGAATGTAACACGTTATTATAATGTGTAAAATATAATTACAGGAACTTGTTGAAGGCGTATGGTTAAATTGGTTTTGTTTTAGTACAATATATGTGTAATAGAAATTCATTTAGTTTGTATAAGAGATTGTACAAAATCTAACTGTACTTAATTTTGTAATTTGGAACCAAATACAGTCTTTTGTAAAATTCATATTATTTTTGTTTGTATTGTGGTCAATAAAAATATCTATCTATCTATCTATCTATCTATCTATGGGAGGAGGCACTAGGCCAGTCGATTTCTTATACCATCTGGCAGACGGTAGTTTCTTTTCTGCCCACTCACGATGGTCTTTTATCAATTTTTCTTTTTGTTTGCAGAGTGGTTTCATTGCATTCTTGACTTGTTGCAGTGCCAGGTTGTATATGTACTTGCACTCTGTCAATGTGTTTTGTACTTTTGGCTAGCTCATCAGCCCTCTCATTGCCTGGAATTCCTATGTGACTGGGTATCCAGTTTAAGGTGACAGGTCTTCCTCTTTCGCTGCTGCGCTGGTGTAGCAGGTGTTTTAATTCCAGCCAGCAGTGCCTTATTTTCTTTAATTTTCTGTTGTTGCAGGGCTTGCATTGAGGACTTTGAGTCTTGTGTGGATGATTACAGGCCTTACTTCATTCTCCAGTGAGTACAGCAGTGCCTGTCTTATTGCTGTTAACTCTGTCTGCATAGTGGAGGCGTGGTGGAGGTCCTCCAGCAGGCTGTGAAGTTTCTTCAATATAACTGCCAGCTCTCGTAGTTTGATTCTCAGGATCTACAGTGCCATCAGTGTAGTATGTTTGTGCCCACCTATGGTCCTCAGGGTTTGTTTCTGATTGCTTCATAGGCTGCCGCTCTTAGCTCTTTTGCTCTTGGCAGGCTTGTGTATTTGTATATTGTAGTGTCCTTCTTCCAGGGTGGTAGTTGTTGTGTGCCCTGTGTGTCTGGACCTAGTTGCAGCAGTGTTTCTGCCATGCCTAGACTCTTGATGTTGTCACTTTGGTCCTTACCATAGGAACTCGAAGTTTGAATCTGTGGGTGTTTGGCAAGTTCCTCTCTTGCTCTTTTCTTAGAGATGGAGTCTCTTTCTGAGAGGTACATCTTGGCCATTGTGCTTACATTTCGCTGTGCAATCCCTATCCTCTAGTTTTTGGCAGGTTAGTTTCAAGCCTGAGGTTGCACAGGCCTTGTCCATGTAGGTGCTCCTAGTCCTCTTAGCCCCCCGCCGATTGGACGTATTAAACGTCGTTGTCAAAATGTCTCCCGTATGCCGATTGGACGTATCATACGTCGGCTCAAAAAGTTTTTTTTTAAAAAAATTTTTTTTTAAAAAAAAATTCGCGAAAAATACTTATAGGCCTACCAGCCGAAAACTTTTGTATCACGCGCCTTGGGGGGATGCTGGGAGTTCACGGATCAAGGCGTTGTTTAGTTTACAATCGCTACGCAGGCGCGCAAGCGCGTAATTTCTTTCTCATCGCACTAAAAAAGTATCAGTGACACATCTCGGAAATTATTTCGTCACTTTGACATAATTTTTGCAACCATAAATATCCTTTACATGAAGTATTATATATGAAAATGTGTGCAATTTCATGTAAAATACAACAAAAAAATACTCATGATTGTAGCTTTTATCAGTTTTGAAATATTTTCATATAAATAACGATAAGTGCAAAAATTTCAACCTTCGGTCAACTTTGACTCTACAGAAATGGTCGAGAAACGCAATTGTAAGCTAAAATTCTTATATTATAATAATATTCAATCATTTGCCTTCATTTTGAAACAAATTGGACGTCCCTAGCACAATATTTCGATTTATGGTTAATTTATGAAAAACGTTTTCCTCACGTTCGTGCGATAACTCTTCCGATAAATTTTTTCGTGCGATTGTCCTACTGTTTGCACCCTTTTAAATTTGCCGTTACATAAAGTTTTATATATGGAAATGTGCGCAATTTCATGCACAATACAACAAAAATCAACCCATGGTTGTAGCTTTTATCAGTTTCGAAATATTTTCATATAAATAACGTTAAGTGCAAAAATTTCAACTTACGGTCAACTTTGAACTCTACCGAAATGGTCGAAAAAGCAATTGTAAGCTAAAACTCTTATATTCTAGTAATATTCAATCATTTACCTTCATTTTGCAACGACTTGGAAGTCTCTAGCACAATATTTCGATTTATGGTGAATTTATGAAAAAAAAAAATACATTTTCCATACGTTCGCGCGGTAACTCTTCCGAAAAAATCAGAATTTTTTTGTGCGATTGTCGAAATGTTTGCACCATTTAAAATTAGCTGTTACATAAAGGTTTTTTAATATATGAAAATGTGCGCAATTTCAATGTACAATACAACTTAAAATGATTGAAGGTTTGTAGCTTTTCTCTTTTTTCGAAATATTTGCATATAATTCACGATAAATAGAAAAAAAACCACGTTCGGTCAAATTTGACTCTACCGAAATAGTTGAAAAACGCAATTGTAAGCTAAAACCCTTACGGCCTAGTAATATTCCGTCATTTTTCTTCATTTTGAAACAAATTTGAAGTCTCTAAAACAATATTGTGATTTATGGTGAATTTTTGAAAAATATATTTACCTTCACTCCGCGCGCCGATTCGCGGCCGCAAGTCTCCGAAATACGTACATCGCATTATCCTAATATTTGCTCCTTTTTTTTTTATATCATATTAGCCCATTTTTTTATAGAGTTTCATATATCAAAATGTGCGCAAATTCATGAAGAATAAATCAAAAAATAGTTGAAGGTTGTATCTTTTTCCATCTCCGAAATATGTGCATATAAAAAAAATATATATATAAAAATTTCGACATTCGGTCAAATTTAACTCGTCCGAAATGGTCGAAATCTGCAATTCTAATCTAAAACTCTTACAGTATCGTAATATTCAACCATTTGTCTTAATTTTGAAACAAATTGGAAGTCTCCAGAACAATATTTAGAATTACAGTGAATTTTTGAAAATAATATTTTTTTACGTCAGCGCTTTACGAATTCGTACATCATTTTGTGATAATATTTTTCCGGTGTTGCTTTTATTGTTTTACTATGTATATATATCAAAAGGATTGCAATTTAGTGTAAAAAAATACAACGAAAAAAAAAAAAATTAAACTCGTTAGCTTTGACCGTTTTTTGCCACAGCGTGATTTGAATACAATTATCTATGAATTTTTTTTTTTCGCTACCATATATCGCATTATTTACATATGATAATGATATTATTTTTCATTTCTGATGATTGCATACTAAACTTCAAGCAATGATAAAAAAAATGAGCCAAAAATGAACTCTTAATCTTCAAAACTAAGCGCGCTGTGATTTTTTGAAAACATTATTTTTTCCGATTCCGCGCTCACTCCAAACCGGCGCCGGCATAGAGGAGAGGTTTTGATTTTTAGGGCTTCGGCTTAAGAGGGCTAGCATGAGTCTCATTGCATTGTTTTGAATGACCTCCAGTGATTCTTTCTGAGCCTCTGTCAGCCTTATCAGAGTGGGGGCAGCATAGTCCACCAATGTTCTGGTGCAGGCTAGGTAGTACTTCCTTTGTATGTGTTCATTTGCTCCTTCCTTCAGGGATGACATGTATCTCATGGCAGCAAGTCTTGCATTTGCTCTTCCTCTCAAGTACTTGATTTCTTCCTTGAAAGTTAGATGCTGATCTATGACAACTCCTAGGTACATGTAGCTGTCTACCCATTCTATGGGCTTCAAGCTCCTATTGTTAGTGGTTGCAGCGGTCTGTGGGCTTTTTTATTGTCATGGCCTTTGTTTTATTTATGTTTATTTTTAGGCCTAGCTCATTTGATTTATTGTTGATGTCATTGAGTGCCCTTTGCATTCTGGGTACTCTAACAGCTCCTCTTGATACTACACACACATCATCGGCATAGATGAAGATTTCTACGCCTTCTGGAAGCTGCAGGGAGGCTATATTCTCCATTAGTATATTGAATAGAAATGGACTCAGAATTCCTCCCTGAGGGGTGCCATTTTCCAAGTCGTGGAATGTAGACATCACTCCTTGGAATTTTATCTGGCCTGCCTTCTCAGCACGTAGTTTTTTGTCCAGGCTAGTAAGTGTCCTTGGACTCCCTTCCTTACTACTGATTGTAGTATTGCTGCTGGACTGGCTAGTTCAAAAGCCTTTTCAAAATCTATGAAGACTACTGTGGCCTTCTTCTGATTTATATAGCTGAGAACATCTGTTATGCACTCTGTAGTTCCGACTCCTTCCTGATATGCATATAGCTGCTTGTGCAGTGGACCAATCCTTGTACTTCATTCTATTTAGTACCATTTTTTCTCCAGTTTTCTCAATGCATGACACCAATGCGATTGGTCTTGGGTTCTCTGGATCTTTAGGTTTGGGGATTGGCCGCGTGTCTTGCTGCCGCCAGGTTTGTGGTCTTGTGTGCTCGATGTGTGTTTTGTTCAGGATTCTCAGAAAGGCGTTTCTCCTGCAGGACCCATTTTGCTGATCATGGTGTAATGTTATCCTGTTGCTCCTGTGCTGTGTCTCTGCCAAACTTTAAAAACCGCTTTCAGTTCCTCTACTGTGTAAGGGATGTCAGTATCGTCTGGTCTGTGGCAGGCCGCATCGAGTCTTCCTCCCATCGAATCGGTGCTAGTTGATCCTGAATTCTTCTTGCTTCAGGGAGAGGTTACCTGAGCTAGTCCTATTGGCGAAGGATGTTGCCAGTCTTTCCGCTTCTTCTAGTGGGTGAGGGTGAGTTACTACGGGTGTTCGTTCTTCCTTCTTTTTCCGGCTACTCTGTTCAGCCACTTCCATAGCTCCGAGAGAGATGTGTACTGTGATAGTTTTGTACACCATTCCATCCACTTTTCAATTCTTATCTCTTGCAACTGCTGTTGAACATCATTTTTGACTGCTTGTAGTAGTTCCCTGTTTTCTGTTGTCCTTCTTTTCCTATAATTTTTTTGTTACCCTGTTCAGTAGGGTTTTCAGTCTTCTTACTTCTGGGCAGTAGTACCAGGAGTCTTTGTAGGTGTGGTCTCTTCTTCCTACTCTCATGGGCATTGCCCTGTTTGCAGCATTGTGTATAGCCTCAACTAGATCTTTTTCTAGCTGATCTATGTCTTCTGGAGGTGTGTATTGTGCTGCCCACTCTTCGAGGGCTAGACGAAACACAACCCAATCTGCTAGGTCTTGGTTCCATGTCGGAGGGGGTGGCGGTATGGCGGTAGTTGCTGCATCTCCAGCTGTGTTACTGTGGCAAAATGGTCGCTCACTAATGTCGTGTGTACTTGCCACCTTGTTAGGTGTCTGATTGTTGTTGTGGCAAATGTCAAATCTAATCTGGCATCCTCTTATGTGTGTAGGTTGCCCTGAGTTGAGTAGTGAGACTCCTTCAAACTCATCTAGAGAGGAAGGCTGTGTCTCTCCAGGTTGGTTTGTGGTCGATGGGGATGATAGCAGAGGGTGATGCGCGTTGAAGTCCCCACATATAATTGTTGGTGAATCTGCTGCATGTGCAAAGAGCTGTGTGAGCTGTAGTTCTCCTGGTTCTTCTCTATGTATTTTTTCTAAATATGTTTATATATCTATCCTCTGGTTTAGCAGTGTGATTCTCACTGCTAGGGTTTCCACATTGTTGCCACAGGGGATTGGGTTGTGTGTTCTTGCTGTTGGGATTGTATTCTTGACGAGAATTGCCAATCCTCTGTCTGTGCCTACGCATGGGGTTGTGTAGACATTATATCCAGTTATTTCTGAATTTTGTCCCAGTTGTTAGCTGGTTTCTTGCAGTAGAATGATGTCCACATTTCGTTTTGCAGACTGCAATAGTGGGGCTGCCTTTGTCCTTATTCCACCAGCGTTCCAATTGATGATCTTCAACATGATTGGTACGTTGAGGAGAAAACTGTCTGGGTCCACTTGTTGCGAATGTTATTCCAGTTTCCTCTGTCATGCCTTCAGTGGTTGATGGTGATGATGAGGATGAGTTGGATGAGTTGAGAGGGGTGTGGTTTATTTGTTCAGAGGATGTGGAAGGTGAGGGGTTGAGGGTGGATGTGGAAGGTAGAGGTGAGGGGGTTTGAGGAGTGGGTTTTGGTGCAGCTTGGGTCGCTGCCTCCTGCATAGTGGTAGAGGGGGAGGGGGACTTGGAAGCTCCTTTGATGAAGCTCTTTAGAAGTACTTCTATGCACTCCTGGGTGCGGTGTCCGTCCTCGTTATATCTGTGGTTGACAGCAGGGGGTCTGCCCCATGCTTGTCTCCTATTGGCTGGTGGCGGTGAGTCTTCGTTTTATTGGTTGGCTGAGCCAGGTCTCAAGGCCACTTTCTTCGAGCCGATTGTTGCGTTGCAGATATCCTGTAGCCGCCTGGACCTCCTGAGGGGCGCTGTAACGTTGATGGGCGTTGCGCTACGCTGTGGGACGTCACGGCTAATTTGATTTCCATCGGCTGCAGGAGTACCTCGTTCGGGGGCGTTGTCTTCCGTGGAGTTGTCGTGATCGGTGGTGTCATTGTTGGTGGCAGGTTTTCTCATACTCGTAGGGAGGAGATATTCTTCCTGCGTCGTATTCAGTGTAGGTTTTATTTGCTGGATGAGGAGCGCCTCCGGCAAGCGCAACCGACGGGCATCAAGGGCCTTTTAATAAAGTATGCTTGAGAGAGGGTCTGCTTCCTAAGTATATTATTATTATTATTATTATTATTATTATTATTATTATTATTATTATAAAAGATTCATTTATGAGCTTAACTGTAATACGTTTAATATTTCCTGTAAAATAATAATTTTACCCATGCATTATTATTATTATTATTATTTATTATTTATTATTATGATGATGATGATGATGATGATGATGATGATGATGATGATGATGATGATGATGATGATGATGATGATGATTATTATTATATTATTATTATTATTATTATTATTATTATTTATTATATTATTATTATTTTATTATTATTATTATTATTTAAATTATTAAAAGTAATTTATGAGTTAAGCTGAGACACATTCAATATTACGCATTATATATATTTTCTTTGACATCAACAAACTAGGATTCTGATACACACTAAAGAAGTACCTGGTACGTACTATAGTAGATTCACATCAACCGTGCATTTGATTTCTAGGCCAGTCCCTTACGACGCTCCTGATTGGCTGTTGATAAACAAATAACAGTGCTGGAAACTCTCAGTCCATCGAGAGAGTTCACATGGGTAGGATCTATGCTTCACCTCTCCCGGGGGATACGTCTTTCAGGAGAGTTGGAATATACATCCTGCCTGTGTGAACTCTCTCGCGAGAGGCTGAAGAGAGTTTCCAGCCCTGTGATTGGCTTATCAACGGCCAATCAGGAGCGTCGTAAGGGACGGGCCTAGACATCAAATGCACGGTTGATGTGAATCTACTATAGCAGTACCTCTAGAGACCAAAATCTCCTAGGAAGGTTAAACCCGGGGTAGAATCTTCCCAAAGTCCTGCCGGCGGAAGATTTAATCTGCCCGGGTTCGGAGGATCGTATATTTCACTCAGAGGCCTATAGAGGCCTACTTGAGCGTTATGATAAAGGCCCAAGACACCGTATGGACTGATGGAGAGAATAAATGAATCTACGAGGGTGGAGCAGTCTTGTGAAACGAATCCTCGGTGGCAGAATGGAGAGAGAGAGAGAGAGAGAGAGAGAGAGAGAGAGAGAGAGAGAGAGAGAATGGATCAATATTGTGTAGATGGAACTGGAATAAAAGCATTCAAAGGAAAGTAATGACTATACATCAGATAGATTGATAGATAACGAGAGAGAGAGAGAGGAGATAGATAGGGGAGGGAGAGAGAGAGGAGAGGAAGAAGAGAATGCAATTCAATATTGTGTAGATGGAACTCGAATAAAGACATTCAAAGGAAAGTAATGACTATACATCAGATAGAGAGAGAGAGAGAGAGAGAGAGAGAGAATGAATCAATAATGTATAGATGGAACTGGAATAAAAGACATTCAAAGGAAAGTAATGACTACTATACATCAGATAGATTAATAGATAGATAGATAGATAGATAGATAGCGAGCGAGAGAGAGAGAGAAGAGAGAGAGAGAGAGAGAAAGAGAGATAGAGAGAATGAATCAATAATGTATCGATGGAACTGGAATAAAGACATTTAAAGGAAAGTAATGACTATACATCAGATAGATTGATAGAGAGAGAGAGAGAGAGAGAGAGAGAGAGAGAGAGAGAGAATGAATCAATATTGTGTAGATGGAACTCGAATAAAGACATTCAATGGAAAGTAATGACTATACATCAGATAGATAGATAGATAGATAGATAGTTAAATAAATAGAGAGAGAGAGAGAGAGAGAGAGAGAGAGAGAGGAGAGAGAGAGAGAGAGGAAGTAAGCAGACTAAACAAATGACGGATATTAAGGTATGAAAAGGTGGGGAATATTACTTATATCTCTTGTCCTTTATATTATGATGTCATTAGCTTTAAAAAGGGGGACCCGAGTCACTCATATATTTCCTCCTCTCTCTCTCTCTCTCTCTCTCTCTCTCTCTCTCTCTCTCTCTCTCTCTCTCCCCCAATCTGTTTGATGTGCAATGATTTGTTTTTCAATCCATGATTTTCCTTTGAATGTTTTCATTCACTTACTCTTTCTTCTCCCATATTTGTCATATTATTCCCCCCCACCCATCTCTCTCTCTCTCTCTCTCTCTGGTGCATAGTCATTATCTTCTCTTGGATGTCTTTATGTCTTTATTCACTTGACATACTCGCTGTTCGAGTTCCATCTTTGCCATAATAATCCTCGCTCCCTCACTCTCTTTCCCTCTCTCTTTAGATATATGCATGTATGCGCAAATGCAAACGTACACACGTACATACATACGTTGTGTGTGTATGTATGTATATGTATATAAATTATGATAATTAATAATAATAATAATAATGATAATAATAAGGAATAATAATAATAAAATAATAATAATAATAATAATAATAATAATAATAATAATAATAATAATAATAATAAATCGATACCTTTTTCGATTTCAAAATCGTTCCAAATCGCTGCCTTCAGAATTTTTAGAATCACCTGAAAAAAAAAAAAACACCGGATCTCCT
>NC_061103.1:45368450-45370950 GCF_015104395.2 Macrobrachium nipponense
GTTAGTATGTCAAGTTCAAACGTCTTCTGGTCAATCTAAGAAAATTAACCCAGACATACTACTTCTATCAAACAATGATCTCAAAAGGGTCAGAAATACTAACTGAACGTCTCCCAATTAACTCCCTCAAATATGACTACTAAATGATAAGTCATTATTACAACTCTCTAAGAAAAAAAAAACATCAAGTTCTCCAACTCAATTCTCCAAACTCGCACATCAGCACACACACAACTCAGAAATCACAGCAACTCCACGGAATTCTGCACTCACATTTCGAACTCGAATGTGCTCACAAGAAAAAAAAAAGAAAAAATTCGTAACGAGCTCAAGAAAGAAAAGAATCACGTAACACCCAGACCCAAAAATGTTCTCTCAAGTTCTGACAACCCACAAAATCAGCAAAAATCTCCAACTTTTAACAGCAAAAACCCCTTTACTGCTCAATAATTAATTACAATGAGACTTAATGTCAAACTCCCATTACGTAAGTAACAACCCTCGAAAAATTACACCTCCCGGTAAAACCAAATCTCCCGTCCAAAAAAGAAATGTTATTTAAGCTCAATCCCCAAACCAAATCATATCTCTCATAGGAGGAAGGAAAGAAAAACAATAAAAAAAAAAAAAAAAAAAAAAAAGATAATCACAAGTAGATTTCCCCAATCACAAAATACATAATACATGTATAATATGCATAACTCCCGCGTTTTCCCAAGAAATGCTCCATGTAAAGCCACGGAATTTGCCAGAAAGGAAACTCTCACACATGCGCTTTCGTGAAATGCTATAGCCAACATTTCCAGATATTGCAAAAATTCTGATCTATCACCATCAGAGGAGAAGAATCAGCACACGCTCATCACACGGCTCATCACATCGCCTGTCAGCAGAAAAATCGCCTGCGGACGCATGCTCTAACAACAGCACAAAAATTGTCTAGTCAGACACATAAGTTTGGAAACTCATGATTCTCAAGAAAAAAGGTCTAACTGACACATTTCACAGAATTAACTCCAGGATATGACTAATGTGTTCAAAAATTTGTCTCGAAGACTTATTCTCTCAACATGACTTTGTCCCAAATTATATTTCTCCAAGAATAACACACTTGTGAACATAAAAAATGCACACACATCTCCATATAACTCGTAATGCAGTAATGCCATTCGCCTCTAAATAGACACGAAACCAAAAAAGAGAACCTCAGAAATCTCCTCTTTGCTCAAAAAAACTCCATAACCACAAAAAAATAAAAGGGTTACCCGCCCAAGATTAATTCCAACTCCATTATGAGACACCATATTAATAATAACACCACTCCGGTTATAAAAATATTTCCTCCATTTGGTTAATAACCAACCCCCTTATATTATTCTCTTATTTCTCCAATAGCCACATGTCAGTAAAAAAAAAGATACCACTCCAAGAATAGAGACTAATCACCTCTATTTCGGCAAATACAAAATATTTACCTCTATTTCCCCAATAACTCCGTGTGGAACAAAACAAGGCTCCAAATAATTTTATAATCTCCAAAAAAATGGTGCACTCAAGGCAACTAACTCACATACTCACAAATATTGCCCCATAATCTCCAAATATGTGTCTCCATTTGCAACAAAGATGGCTGCAAAATAATTGAACTAAACATAGCTCTCATCACATTGGCAAATATCAAAAATGGCCAAAAATATATCTCCCATATATTATATCTCAAATCATAACTCCCAAATAATATATACCAATTATATCTCAATTATATCTCCAATTCTAACTCCAATTCTCCAGAGAATACTCAATGTTATAGTCAAAAACTATAAAAACTCACTCCATTTAGCATAACTGCTAAAAAAGGGCAAAAACTCGGCAAATAAAACTGTCTAGAAAGTTCTAGAAAAAACCACCAATGTGCCACAAGTCATTATAACAGAATTCCCAACTCACAGTGTCTAAGCAAAGACTTCCCCATATGCACTACGACATAAGTCATTAGAAAACTTAGCCAAGTTTCCTATCTCTCACAAAGTTGTCACAAATACAACTAATGTATTGTGCAAGAAAACTCACAATTTCTGAAACACAAATATCCAGAGAAAAAATTGTAGTGCCATTACGTATGCATTCAAAAAATGCAAGAAAATCTCCCATAAATCTGTTTGTGCAGCATCTAATAGCTGAAAACACAAACACGTTCCTGAACAATGACTCTAAGTCACGAACTGAGATAATATTCACACTAACTGGAGAGAAAAAACAAATTCAAATTGTCAACCCATGGTAAAAAAACAAACTTGTGTCCAGCGATGGCTAACTTTTTCAAAAAAGGAGAAAAGAAAAATCAACGGTCCACCATTAACTACTCCCGTAACCTCGTAACTCACTAGATGTCAATGCAATTCTCTGCTGGAACTCATAAAAAAAAATAAAAAAAAACTAAAAAAAACGAATGTGGGTTGGTTAGTTCTCCCATATCATCCAAAAGCTTTCCACCCTCCCT
>NC_061103.1:45378450-45400950 GCF_015104395.2 Macrobrachium nipponense
GTGTTTGAACAGTTTGATAAGACTAAAACCGAAAATTGAAAGAACGATCCATTTCGAAATATGTTATAAAACAAAATCCAAAATTGAAGACACTTATCTATTGCGAAACGGGACGTTTTTTCAATATTGGATTTTTTTTATATATCGAAATGGATCGTTGTTTGGATTTTTTAGTAAAACTAAAATCAAAATTTAAGCAACGATCCATTTGGAAATATGGAATAAAATGCAAAATTGAAGAAACGTAATGTTTCGAAAAGTTTTATAACACGAAAACCAAAAATTGAAGACACGATCTACCCAAATCCGTTTAAACGAGCTGTTTCGAATAGATTGATAAAAGAAAAAACTAAAAATTAGAGCGACGATCCATTTCGAATACTCTATTAAAAACAAAACCCAAAAATTTTAGAAGACGATCCATTTAGAATAGTCTGATGAAAACAAAATCCAAAAATTGGGGAGACGATCCATTTCAAAATGTATATAGAACAAAACCCCGAAACTGAAGAAACGATCCGTTTCGAAACAAAACCCAAAGTAAAAATAAACCTAAAAAATGGAAGAAAACCATCCATTTGTTCCATGATACAAGACGTTCAATTTGCGCGAGGCAAATAATTACTCTTAATGTCCTAATGGCACCTAATGGACTGGGCAAGGGGTCGGGGGGTGGGGGGGGACACTAATTGAGCCCCCATTTTGCCTCGATATGTTTCCGGAATTAGATTAAGTCATCTCATTTTTCTGGGCGTGCTCGGTCCCTGAACTTCCCAGAAAGAGGTGCGTTTGTTTTTGAAGGTAAAGAAATGGTCTCAAAAGTAGAAATATAATAGTAGTGCTTCTCATTTTCCACGTTAATTTTTGTCGTCTAAGGACACAGACAAGGTTTTGTATATACCAGAACCACTAACAGTTTTGTAATTGGAATCGTTTGTTTTTGAAGGTAAAAAATTGTCTCGAGATAAAATAGTATTGTTTCTCATTTTCTACATACATTTCTGACGTCTAGTAAACTAGATGGGTTTTTATATATGTGGGAATCATCGTGGCTTGAAAAATTATCTAAAAAAAATTAAGTGATCCTCGTTTTCTACAGGAATTTTTGACATCTAATAATACAAGTATTGATTTTGTACACGTGAGTGTTATTATAATTTTTTTATTTTTTTTTTTATTTTTTATAATCTAATATCTTCATTACTCGTGTTAAGGTTAAGCATTCTACTTCATTTCGTTTTATGGAAATCGTAAAACTTTTATTTTGATCAGTCTTAACTTTCTTATTCATTTTTAGGTGACGTCCACACCAGGAATATAATTTTAGATGACGCTTCGTTGGGGTATCTCGTAAGGGTATCTCGTCTTGAATTCTTATCAAATACGCCTTTCCTACCTTAACACCAAACCCTACAAAGGGCATTCATTAGTGTGTCGAAATTCTCAGAATATAACAAAAGGAAAAATCTGAAATATCTCATAAAATAAAAATATGAAAATCTAAAAACGAGAAAAGAATTGAAGAAGAAACATTAAAATACAAATATGACAAGCTTACAAGGCGAAAGATATTGACTTTATAAGAATGAGAACTGGGGAAATAGTTAAATAAAGCTTTTATTTTGACAAGAAACGATACAAAAAATATCCAGAATCCTTGAGGGAAGAGTAAAGAAGAGAGGCTATTTCATACCCCGATAGCGAAGGTTCGAGACACGATCGTTCAGAACGGCAGTTCGATCTATTTTTAAAAATTTGCAGCGACAAATTGGATCGAGAATAAAGGAATATTTGTTGTCCTTTGATTCGTGCCGTCTCTTCTCTAACTCCTAAACTCCTTGAAAAATTAGGCATAACACCCACGCCGCCCTATTTTTGGTAGCACTGATGCCCATGCAAAACTTCGGGTCACTATGATTTAAGAATTTTTTTTTTTTGGAACGCCCACGTTATCATCAAATCCCTTCATCTTTTCTAGTTCCGGTTGTTGTTTACATAGCCCACTTGATTTGTGTCAAGTGAATTTGCCCTTTTATATTCGCTGGCTTTGAATAATATCTTGCCATATTGAAGCTACACTCTTTACGAAGCAAAGTTCATAAGCAGGACAATTGAGAAAACTTTCAGTGTTATCAGATGTATTTTCTTAATGTTGTTATTCATATTCATTTCACCTGCATGTGTATTTATTCACTGTCTACAAAAATATACTCCTGATTGAAGAATTTCGCTGTTATTAAACTTCTATTCTTAATGTTATTATTCATATTCATGTCACCTGCATGTGTATTTATTCACTGTCTACAAAAATATACTACTGATTGAAGAATTTCATTGTTATCAGATATCTTTTGTTAATGTTGCCATTCATATTCTTTTTACCTGCAAGTGTATTTATTTACTATCTACAAAGATATATTCCTGTTTGAAGAATTTCAATGTTATTAAACTTCTATTCTTAATGTTGTTATTCATAATGCTCTTTTTGCCTGGATAAGTATTTATTCACTATCTACAAATATATATTCCTGTTTGAGGAATTTCACTGCTATCAGATATCTTTTCTTAATGTTAGTATTCAAATATTCCTTTTGCTTGCATATGTATCTATTCAATATCGACGAAAATATATTCCTGTTTGAAGAATTATGAAGGTTATACTTTCATCTTTATTTTCATTTCATCAGTTTCCCTTTGCTAATGCTATTATTCATATCCATATTGTTTGCATATGTGGTTATTCTGCTGGTCTTTTCAGATTCACAACTGCCCCTTCATTTTAAATCTTAAAATCAGATCCTTTCCCACAATTATTATTGTTCATTCCATTAATACACATGATCAAGAAAGACGCTTCCTATCCTGTATCAAAATTGTGACTTTTTCCCCTCATTTTCATATAAGGTTGATTTTTCTCCCCAGACACAACACTTGTAAACAAAATTCACTTGGTGTCATTATTCCACGTGTCTCGATCGATCACTTGTAATTAAATCTAGGATAATTAATGAGTCTTTTACTGAGAGGGTTTATTGGACGGTGTGTGGTTTGGCGATGCTGTGGTTATGCTATTGAAGACATAACAATATATATATATATATATATATATACAATATATAGTGTATAGAATATATATATATATATATATAAATATATATATATGTATATATATATATATATATACTATATATATATATATATATGTATATATATGTATATATATTATATATATATATATATATATATATATGTATATATATGTATATATATATATATATATGTATATATCTTATATATATTGATTATGTGATATATATTTTATTATATAATTATATATAATGTATCTTATTATAATTATGTATATATATATATATATATATATATATATATATTATATATAGATATAGCTAATATATATATATATTCACGGAAGAGTATTAATTAAAACGAAATAATAATGCATGTTTTTCATGGCTGATTTTTTATTTTTTACTGAATTTTATTTATGGAAAAAATGGAGTCAGGGATCACACCTCTTTCATCTGGTTTCTAGATAAAAAAATATGAATATATGTGTTGCTTTTTGTGATGTAAATCCGTTGTAACCTATGAAACGCTTTGTGAAATATATCTAAAGCTTTACAGGCTATTTGAAGCGTGTTTCGCGTGATTACAAAATAATAAAATGTTTGTAATTTCAGATTAACGTCACTCGATACAACAAATATGAAACTGCAGTAAAAAGCTAAAAAGCTAAAATCACAAAATCAGTGAGTCATTTTTTTCCTTTTTTTTGTAGGTTGGGACACATCAATGTACCAGTAATCCTATGACTGAACAATAATGTAATCTAATAACTGTGTAGGGTTTTGAACATAATTCGAATTCGTGTATTTGTAACAGTGTTAAAAATATGATATACCAACACATTCTAATAGCAATTATTATTATTATTATTTTTTTATTTTTTTATTTTTTTTGCTTTATCACAGTCCTCCAATTCGACTGGGTGGTAT
Source organism: Macrobrachium nipponense (assembly GCF_015104395.2). Taxonomy (NCBI): domain Eukaryota; kingdom Metazoa; phylum Arthropoda; class Malacostraca; order Decapoda; family Palaemonidae; genus Macrobrachium; species Macrobrachium nipponense. The sequence continues at coordinate 45,382,467 of NC_061103.1, forward strand.
TTATAGTGTGGGGTTCCGGGTTGCATCCTGGCCTCCTTAGGAGTCCATCACATTTCTTACTATGTGTGCCGTTTCTTAGGATCCACACTCTTCTGCCATGAGGCCCAGGAAGCTACTTCAGCCTCTTAGTTTTTCCAGATTCCTTTTCAGGGATCTTGGGATTGTGCCTAGTGCTCCTATGATTATGGGTACGATTTCCACTGGCATATCCCATATCCTTCTTATTTTCTATTTTCAGATCTTGATACTTATCCATTTTTTTTTCCCTCTCTTTCTCTTCAACTCTGGTGTCCCATGGTATTGCGACTATCTAATGAGGTGATACTATTATTATTAATTATTATTATTATTATTATTAATTATATTATGATTATTATTATTATTATTATTATTATTTTGTTCTATAGGGTCCTTAATAATAGAAAGGGTTAAGGGTCCGTGTATAATTTTTAAGACTTTACAAAAAGCTTTGGAACCCATCCATGGGTTCATCTTCAGTCCAAATGAATAATTAGTTACAACATGTACAGAGGTAAATTTAAAAACAAGATACGTTGAAGATCGTTGACACCGGTCGTTAGCTCGTTAATAGGCCAGGTGAAGAAAGAGGGCAGTTAACTCCAACTAGGTGATTTCCTCTCCCCTATCAATCCTTCTGGCTGCAATTCTGTTGGATCTCCGCAATGATTGTTGCAACGTTGCAGGAAGTCCTTCATCCGAGGGCATAGATTGGGCACCGTAACCAGACTCCCCTGGGGCAGTGGTTACCTGGACAGGGAGAGGCAAGGCAGAAGCAGCATCAGGAGAGGGAAAAACAGAGCCTGTCCTATAGTTAAAATCTTCTAAAAACATACTAGTAATATAAAAATTAACAAATGGGTCTTCGTTGACAAAAGACTTGTTTCCTTTGAATGATTCTCCTAAAGTTATAGCAGCTCCCTCGACTAGTCGTCTGACATTTACATTGTTACTTTTAAAGATAATTTTTAGCCTCGTTCCAGTTGGGTCTATGATCATTCCTGAATGCATGTGCTACTATTGCACTGTTTTGTGATTGTAGTTCATAAGCTCGCTTATGTTCACCCATGAGTATATCTAGTCGCCGTCCACTCTCGCCAAAATATTTACTATTACAATCCATACACGGTAGTTCGTAAACGCCAGGGACTATGGGATTTTTATCATTGTTATTGTTTCTAACGAGGGTGTGTCTTATTGTATTTTCATATTTGAACACAATTTTAGTATCCGTCTGACTTTTGTTTATATGCCCACTTATATTCTTCACTTCTGGTTTAAAGGGAAGGGACACATAACTTTTTGGTTTTTCCTTGGTATTATCTCCAAGTCCATAGAACGACTTCCTTGCTTGCAAAATTGCTTTCTCAGTGAAGAGAGGGGGATATCTAAGACTTCTAAAAGTAGCCGTGATGTGTTTAAGTTCACCGTCTATATATTCGGGATTGCAAATTCTGAATACGCGTAAAGCAAAATTGATAATAACGTTAATTTTTATTTCTTTTGAGTGAAAAGAATAAAAGTGGACATAACTCTCGGAATTGGTAGATTTCCGGTAAACTGAAAATTTGAACCTCTGGATATTACAGTCCCTGAACACTAGAACATCTAAAAAAAGGTAATTTAAAATCTACTTCTACTTCTGTTGTGAACATAATTGATGGTAAAATGCTATTCGCTATTTCTACTAGTTTCTCTATATTTTCATCGGTACCTTTAAAGATAATAAAAATGTCATCTACATATCTCACCCATAAAACTGGTTTCGTTTCTTCAACACATTTGATTAAAATTTCTTTTTCCACAAACTCCATGCAAATTTTAGTGAGGACAGGGGACAGAAGAGAACCCATGGCTACACCTTCTTTTTGAGCAAATCCCTGATTATTGAACTGAAATACAGTGGACGAGACACACAATCTGATAAGGGAGAAAAACTGCTGCGTGGGAATGGGGAAAGTCACATTGCCTTGATCATGTTCTTCCTGTAACTTTGTGATCACATAATCTAATGTGTGATCACATAATCTAAATAATGCCGTAATATCTAAACTCACCATCCTCCCATCTACCCAATTACTATCTTTGACCCGCTGTATAAACTGGAATGAATGCTATAAATGAGCACTTGAGAACGTGCCAAGATACTGACATAGAACCAGAGCCAACCACTCTGCTAATGTGTTTTGCGGTGAACCACAAGCAGCAATAATAGGCCTGAGGGGGCACCCAGGTTTGTGAACCTTAGATACACCATAAAAGTAAGGTACACTTGGGGATCTTGAAGAGATTTTAGATAAGACTAATTCTTTGTGCAGAGGATCAGAAAGGGTATTGGGTATTTTTCTAAGTTTTCTATTAAATTCTTGTTGCATTTTGGTGGCAGTGGGCGGGGACCGCAGGGTGAGATACGTTTGGGTATCATTTGAAAGGGCATATGCGTTCTCCAAATAATCATTTGTGTCAATGACTACTGTAGCTCCTCCTTTGTCAGCTCTCATGATCATGATTTCTTTGTTTCTTTTTAAGGAAGCTAGTGCCAGTTGGTGCCTTTTTGTTAATACTTTATATTATGATTCAGAATATATATATATCTTATCTCCCGCTTGTCCACTTAGTATAATGGTGTGAGACAGCGACAGATTGTATGTCTTTTCTTACGACTGTTATTCGTAAGCATTGTGGGTTCTACTTCTCTTCTCGTCTGTGTGAATCTAGTAGAGTTTATTCTTCTTTAGAATAAGGGAGATGACTCAAACGGAGGATGGTTAAACTTAACAGCTTTATTTCTTAGCTCCATCACTGGAGTAGAGAGATGGTTTGGTCGGATGACAGATCCGTTGAGTAACTAGAAGAGAACTAACAATATATGAGCATCGTGTCGATAGCGGAACACTAGCTATCTCAGCGATTTACATATAAAATGAATACGTAGTCCGCTGGCTCGGAAGTCATGAGTTTCCGCTGCAGGTTAACATGTCAACCACTTCCCATGGAAGGTGTTGTGAGCTGTTGACAAACTACAGAAATGATGATATGTCCAAATGCAAACCAGGCTACTGCAAGCATTGCACAGCATGGTCCAGTTTCACATGGTCACGTAGGACGCTCTTAATTCACCAATGACCCCTTAGGTCGTGGGTTTTATTTACAGATATGGAATTTATCTGTATAATTAAATGTAATTATTACATTAGGCTCGGACAGCTACCATTCAAGCATTGAATAACAAAAGTTACGTTAAACATGGTTTCTTAAGAGTGTGCCCGTAACATGTATTTAGTCATAACCATAAACAAGTGATTAAGTGCATAAAAGGTTTTTTACATATACTCTCTGGACATATTCATAAATAAAGAAAAATGCATGGAAAATATAGATCCATGTTTGATATATATATGGTATAATGTAAATAATGATTATTAGGTACCAAAAAATTAAAAGGTTAACTTGTATACATGAAGATTATAGTAATCGGTAACCCGTTTAAGAATAGTTGTTACCCTGTAAAGATACATAACTAATACATGATCATGGATAACTGTTCAAGAGTATTTGTTACTCTTTGTAAAGATATAAAGATAACATATGATTGTGCACAAAATATAGATTCCTGGTACGTACACGCACCAATATTTTAATATATAGGGCTTCAATATTTTATTAGGTGCCCGAAAGATACTTTTAACAGTTCACATATCAAAAAAAAATAAATGCAAAGGCTTGGAGTCTCTTGTCCTACATATTGCCAGCGTAAAGACCGCTTTTCACACACAACACAATTCCAGACAATTTTCTTCTGAGTCAGGTGAAATGGCCAGTTTCAGATGGCTCTGAACGTAAAAGTTTTAAACGCAATAGGAGTGTCATCAGGATGCGGCAGAACGTTCCTCTGAAGATCCATCTGTGTTCGCCTCAACCTACGCCAAGCAAAGATGTTAACGGCGATAATAATCATTACCGTAACACAAAACACGGCTAGCAGCATGTAGAAACGAAGATTTTCTCCTGCATAAGTCGGTGACGTGTGGTCCATCTCAGCCAGTTGCGTCAAACGATGAGCCACCTTCGCGTTGTATGGGAGAGGTAGTGATGGGATAATTGTGGTCGCCCATGTAAAGTTGGCGAAAAATGCATGTTCACGGATTATAGTGTTAACCCCTCGGACCGTGTAGTTTGTAGACGTCCCGGTACAACCGTCGGCTGCAACAAAGACCTGGGAGTGGGCCGTGGTCCCGTCCGGACATGCCACTTCAAAGCCTTCCTTGTCGTATCGGATCCATGAGCCGTTGTTCAGTCTGTAATTGAACTTATTACTGTCAAAAGGATAAAGTTTTTTCAGACAACCTTTGTGTGTATGGGAGAGAGAACCGTTTAGCACTATGCCTAACTCACATGAATCCATTGATATAGGATGGAATTCAAAAGAGTCAGCTGTACAAACTTTATTATTCATGGCTTCTGAACAGTGAGTGAATTTATCTAAGTCTTTAATGACTGTATATGATTCCCTATCAGGGGAAATCAATACGTGTCCCGTCAAATTGGATATTACTGGACTTGAGTTATTCGTCATGAAAGTTGGGAACGGTGCTATTTTGTATGCTTGCCAAGCATCAGAAGAATCAAAGGGAATGGTAATCATGATCCAGTAATTTTCAACGCTTACCGATATTAAGCTATAATAAAACTCTATCTTATGGGCGTCTAACAAAGGAATATAACCTAGTTTCTCCCGTCCGTTCTCCAAAATTAAAGTCAGATCTTTAATAGGCATAAGATGAGGGGATAAAACACCCTTTGTTGCTAGCGTAATAGCTTCTACATAGTCCTTTGATTTCTCAATAAAATGTGATATTTTGGTACGGATATGATCTATTTTCGAACTATAATAAGCTAACGTAGCCAGCAAGTGTTGTACTTCCATAATCTGATCGATATTACTAGAATGTTCGTTCACCAAACTCATTATTTGATTGATTGAGGATAACTGGCTACGCAGTTCGAACAAAGCTAATTCGGTTTTATGTTGCAAAAACTCAATTCTCTTATTTTGATCATTTATTTTAAGGCGATTTGAAATTCCTAAGCCTAAACTTGCAACAGGTCCAAAGATGTTTAATCCAGCAAAGATAAGCGGGTTGCGACGTTCAAGATTATTGTGCCTCACAGTCCACATCAGCAGATCTCGAGCCAGATCTTCTGCCTCGGCGGTTTTATTCTGCAAGTCGTATGATAACATTTCCGCGACGCTGATTGTTTGAGCTAGCGAACCCTCTGAGTTAGCATGAAAATGACGTTGGTGCATTTCATTCAACGAAACAGCAAACCTCAACAGGTCACTCTTTAGGTTAATGACGTCATCCTCAGGAAGAAAGATCGCCTGCATATCTACTTCTATGACTATATTGCTTGCGGTAATGAAAACGTCTTCTGTTCTTTCTACAATAGTGCCATGAGTAAAATCTAATTTTTTTGTTTTGTTTTAGCGCTCTTCCCACACGACAAAGATGTCTGAACGAACAATATCACTCCTAACAATAACAGATTCATTTTGGAAACCTGCAATGAGTAAAATATATGTAATAACTCATGTTAAGAAAAATGTTTACATACAAAATATTATATATATATCTATATATATATACGTATATATATATATATATATATATATATATATATATATATATATATATATATATATATATATATATATATATATATATATAAGTTATTATACAAGTTTCATAGATACAAAAATTTCCCTCACTTCCTTCTACCCTTCTTTTTAATTTCTGATGTGCGCCAATGGAACGATTCTCATATCAGTGGGTTGAGATACGTTTTGAACTCTAAATCTATGGGCCGTTAATATTTCTAAAATGTTAAACGGGCCTTCAAACTTAGGTGTCAGTTTGTAGTTAAGGCCTTTGCGTACGTATACTTGTATGTATACCTTATCCCCCACGGCATATGTTTTAGTTGGCTTAGCTATTTTATCATGATTTCTTTTCATTATGATTTGTGATTCTTCTAGATTCTTACGAAGTATATTATAACGACTTATGCTTGCATCCATAACATCCTTTAGAGGATTTGATAAATTGGTTGTAGGCGTTAATACATGGAAAGGCGTTCTAGCTGGGGTACCGTACATTGCCTCGTGCAGTGACATTTTAATAGATACATGATATGAGTGATTAAGAGTGCTTAGTACCGCAGGTATGGCAATGTCCCAGTTGGGGTCCATCCCCCCTAAGGTGACCCTTAAAATGTTTAAAACCTTACGATTTGCTTTTTCCACTAGCCCGTTAGACTCTGGGTGGTAGATCATGGTATTGATTTTCTTTATGCAAAGGAATTCACACAATGAGTTAAGGAAGTGATTATTGAACTCTCCGCCGGAGTCGGATATTATCATGTGTGGAATTCCATGTTTACAAATGTAGCACTCGTAAAACTTCCTAGCACACTCGACTGCGGTTTTAGTTTTAAGCGCTATCAGTTCGGTATATCGAGTCAAGGCATCTATGATTACTAGGAGGTGCTTATTTCCTCTGTCTGACTCGTAAAACCCTGTTAATAAATCTAAGTGTACTCTTTCAAAGGGTTGATTTGGCACGGGATAAGCCCCTAGGCTGACAGGTGTCTTCGTGTGCCCTTTGTGTTCTTGACAAGTGCGACAATTAGCTATGTGCTTTTTTATATCTGTAAGCATCGTATGCCAATAAAATAAGGATTTGGCTTTCTGTGACATGATGGAGAAACCCGGGTGGCCATGCAAGGATTTGCATGCAACCATTTTAAGACAGTGGGTATAAGTGAGATCGGTACCACCACCTGGTCGTTATTCAGCTGTGGTGTGTTAAGGGGTTTTCCTCGTCACGGATCTACACAGGATATTATCCTTGATTATATAATTCTGCTGCTTATACTTTATATATTCCTTTTCCTTAGGATTTCCGTTTAAAGCGTTTATGATTTTTTCTAATTGCTGATCTTTTCTTTGTTCCGTCTGTAATAGTTCAGCACTCCAGCTCAGATCTTCCTGTTCAGATATGGTTTTAACAATAGGCATGGATGTTGATATATCTATTAATTCAGCTAATGGTTCCGTACAAGATGACGCGGGGTTGCGTGATAATGCGTCAGCAATGATATTTGCTTTCCCAGGTAAATACCCGATCCTCGCGCCAAAGTCCTGGATGATCATATGCCACCGAGTTCATTTGGGGCTGTGACTAAAGCCTTTAAAGAAGTCGGTTAGGGGCTTATGATCAGTGAGAACCTTGACGGGATAACCGTGTATTATGAACTTAAAATGCACTAGTGAATTAACAATAGCGAGCCCTTCCTTGTCTATTACTGCACATTTACTTTCGGAAGGTCTCAGTTTACGTGAATAAAAAGCTATAGGGAAAAACTGGTTGTCATATTGCTGAAGCAATACCCCACCTACTCTTAGGTCTGAGGCGTCTGTTGCAATAAAGAATTCCTTACTGAAGTCAGGAAATTTTAAGATAGGGGAACTACACAGTTCATCTTTCAAGGTATCAAACGCCTGTTGATGTTTCTCAGACCATATGAAATCTACGCCCTTCTTTATAAGATCGGTTAGGGGAGCGGCTATGATTGAGTAGTTGCGTATGAAACGCCTATAATATCCACTACATCCCAGAAATTGCTGTATTCCCTTGACGTTAGTAGGTATCGGAAAATTATGGATAGCCGATACCTTATCATGGACTACTTTAAGACCTTGACTAGACACCGTGAAACCTAAATAGACTAGTTCTGTTTTGAAAAATTCACACTTACTTATCTTTACCCTTAGATTATGCTGTCTTAGTCTTTGTAGCACTAGCTCTAATTTACGTAGATGTTCTTCTAAGGTATTAGAAAAGATTACAAGGTCGTCCATATAGGCATGTAGGATATCCCCTAACAAGTCTCCAAACACTATGTTGATCATTCTAGTAAAAGTTATGGGAGCACAACGTAAACCAAAAGGCATACACAAAAATTCATAATGTCCCCTGGCTGTGCTGAAGGTAGTGTATGGGATACTCTCTTTTTCCAACGGTATCTGGTGGAAACCCTTGAGTAAGTCCAAACTGGTAAAATATTTGTCCTGACCTAGTAAATATAGAATATCGTCAGTACATGGCACTGGGAATCGGTCAGGGATCGTTTCCTCATTTAAGCGACGGAAGTCTACGCAGATACGCCAAGTTCGATCTTTTTTCGGTACAACTATTAACGGAAAATTATAAGGCCTGTTTGATTTCCTAATGACTCCTTCCTTTAGCATTTTACATACTTCATCATTTATCTCATTCTGGAATTTCATAGGGAGTCTGTACGAAGGTACATAGATAACTTTCGGCTTGTCTTTTAACCTTATTTGGTGTTCTATGACATCCGTTTTTCCTAAGGATCCATCCGTAGTGGAAAAAACATCATGATATTTAGTTAAAAGATCAAGAAATTTCTGCTGAATTTCTTCTTCTTGAATGTCTTTATTGATTTTATTTTTTATAGATTGCAAAAGGGATTCATCCGCAACTGATTGAGCGTGATTGATCTCAGCTACGGTAAGAATGTGATGTTTATAAACTTCCACATCCAAGATATGTTGATTTTTGTGAACTACTAAAGTGGTATTCAAATGATTACAGACTTCGATGTTACATTGTTGTTGTGAGCCGACTGTATAAATGGCTTGTGTGATGGATAATCCGTGAGTTTTCAGAGTGTAGGAAAGGATTAACATTTCAGATCCCGGCAAGGTTTTCTTTACACGCACTAATATGTTCGAAGTTACGTTCGGCTCGAGAGTTTGCGTGCAAGCTGATATTACGGGTGAGCGAGAATTCTGTTGGGTCGCATGGATTATTTCTTGATTCATGAAACAAGTGATTGGTTCTTCAACGTATGTTACTATTCTATTTGTTGTCTCCTTATTATCTAAAACTGATTTTAAGGTGTTAGAAGACTTATAGAATTTTCCTTTGATATACACACCGTGTTTTGCAGGGGCTAAGGTAATGTTTTGAGTGCCCATAGACGGGTATCCTATAATTACAGCGGGATACATATCAATGTTCTGTACAACGATAAAGGTATCGGAAAACGTGCGCTTACCGACCTTGTACTGAACATGAGTTACTCCTACCACATTTAATTCATTATTTCCTATACCCGAGAGTCTTACTCCGGACTTCTCTATAGGGAAGTTCGAAAAAAGCAAATGATGAGTCCGCAAATCCATATTACGTGGACTACCAGAATAAAAAAATAGTGTAAATGACTTGTGTTCTAAATTTACTGCGTGTAATGTTGGGCGTAACTCATCTTGACTTATTATTGCGTGAATATGTTGCAAATCTATGGGAACCTGCACTGATTTTTTGGATTCGGCCGTGTGTTTCATAGGAAAATCGATTGCCTCACAATGATCTGGTAAATGTTAAATTGATTATTAGATACAAAAGATGTTGATATGAATGACCCAACATCGTCCTCTCCCCCCCTGGAGCTTACTACGTGGTATGTGCTTTGTTTTGCACACTCTGAAAATTCGTCTGACCTTGCGAGTTCTGGCTAGACGGCCCAGGAACAGAGTTACTTGAAGCACGATTTGTTTGTTTCTGCTGTTGAACAGCATTACTGTTCGCCTGCTTCTTTATAAAGTACTGAGGATGCTTCTTTTTGTTTTCATTGGCAACTGTTTGCGTGTTTTTAGGATTCTGCTGTTGATTCCGCGAGAAGCACCGATTATATGAATGAGTGGAACTGTTATGAATTGAACAAAATCGCGTCCGACAGTTTGAAATCATGTGACCTGGTCTTTTACAGTTATAACAAATCATCCCTGCAGCTTGATTATTATTGACCACGTTTACTTGTTGTGGTTTATTCTCATTTTTTGCAAAAACTTGAGTAAACAAGGGATCAAAGTCAGTACATTTAGACATGTGTTTTTTGATCTGTTTATACACATCTAGTTCCGTACTGTTGGGCTGTAGCTTTTTGTCAAAACACCGCACTAAAGCTTCAGGCAACATGACTGTCATACACGTAAGATAAATCAAACGTATGAAATCTTTCACGGCGATATTGGATCTTGTAACCCACGTGGAGTTACTTAAATTAACTTCGATATTCATTTAGCCGGTCGGCAATTACCGCCGCCCGTTCTACAACATTAAGCTGAGTCATAGAGGCTTGGTTAAGGATGTTCCTTAAAGCCAGCACTACGTCTAAAGCCTCTTCACCGCCATATACAGCACGTAACCTAACTTTGAAATCGTCCCATGTAACCGCTTCTTGGAAAGAGACTCCTCTAAGATATGCACTTGTGTCTCCTTTAGCAAAGTTTATGAAGCTTTTGGCTTCCTGTAATTGTACAGATGGGTCTGTGATGCCTTTTGCATTTAAATGAGCGTCTACAGATGAGATCCATACCTCAACGTTTTGAGGCAGGAACCCATTGACCCGACCTTGAAAAGGGACTATTGCTGACCTCGCACTGACGAGAGTGACTACATTGGGGTTACCCGGTGCGGAAGAACCAGCCATAGTAGTTGCCATGTTAACTTTTACCTTTTTCTTATCACTACGATTCTTTGCGATCCTATCAAAATATCTATAAGAGTACACACGACCACTACGTAAACGCATATGCAATATAAAATAAAAATGTGTTGCAAATAATAGGAAAATCCCCCAAAAAAGATAATATTAATACAGATAATGTGATAAAGATATTTTCCGGAGAACTCCTGGAAGAAAAAGCGATTAGCAACAACGAGAAAAAAAGAATCTGCGGGCGAGAACTCGTAGTTGAAGATTGATTCCTGTAATGAATGAAGATTAAGATTGCGGATAACTCACCCCAGGAATACTGGACGATCGATTCTTGATGTACAACACTTCACTGAAAAAACCTGAATGGATAAAGAATGTACTTAGCTTTGGTATATATGCAGAAAGAATGTTGATGTTCCGATGACGTCACAGCCTCTCTCTCTCTCTCTCTCTCGTTGCAGGTGGAAGTGGTGGTGTCGTGATGACGTCACAGCTTCTCTCTCTCTCTCACGTTGCTTCCTCTTGACCTAATCTCTTCGTCCTTGCTTGTGATTGCGCGTTGTTTTCTATGATGGTTGCTTCCTTCCCGTTGGTGGTCTGATGCTACTTCGTGTCTGGTTTTGATTCTTGGAGATATATGATGACAGTCGTTCACTTAAACGTCGATGTTGATGCTCGAATTCGTCTCGATGAAGGACATATCGTATTCATAGGATGTTTACAGTTGCATGTTGATTGAAGATCCCGTTTCCTCAGTTTATTATTGATTTATACCTGGGATTCGAATATTTATTTCTTCGGTAGACGTATATGGTTCTTGTGTAAATGTAGATTTGCGCTGCCACCATTTCTTATCTCCCGCTTGTCCACTTAGTATAATGGTGTGAGACAGCGACAGATTGTATGTCTTTTCTTACGACTGTTATTTGTAAGCATTGTGGGTTCTACTTCTCTACTCGTCTGCGTGAATCTAGTAGAGTTGATTCTTCTTTAGAATAAGGGAGATGACTCAAACGGAGGATGGTTAAACTTAACAGCTTTATTTCTTAGCTCCATCACTGGAGTAGAGAGATGGTTTGGTCGGATGACCGATCCATTGAGTAACTAGAAGAGAACTAACAATATATGAGCATCGTGTCGATAGCGGAACACTAGCTATCTCAGCGATTTACATATAAAATGAATACGTAGTCCGCCGGCTCGGAAGTCATGAGTTTCCGCTGCGGGTTAACAGGTCAGCCGCTTCCCATGGAAGGTGTTGTGAGCTGTTGACAAACTACAGAAATGATGATATGTCCAAATGCAAACCAGGCTACTGCAAGCATTGCACAGCGTGGTCCAGTTTCACATGGTCACGTAGGACGCTCTTAATTCACCAATGACCCCTTAGGTCGTGGGTTTTATTTACAGATATGGAATTTATCTGTATAATTAAATGTAATTATTACACACACACACACACACACACACACACACACACACACACACATATATATATATTATATATATATATATATATGTATATATATATATATATATATATATTTCACAAAATGTTTTAGACTCTTGCCCATAATATTAATAGTAAGTTAGACTTGATAATACCTTTGAATAATAATAATCATAATGATGACAAATATTTTATTAGTATATTGTTATTATTACTATTATTATTGTTATTGATGATTATTGATAAAAACGTCATTCTTATTCATCCAGTACCATTGAACAAAACGCCCATAAAATTGTCCTTATTGCAGAACACTGACAACCACTTAGCAACCATTTCTGCAATATCAGGAACCAATAAGTTTCTTGAAGACCAATATCACTTGTATTACATCTCCAGCCATAGAATACAACCAGCATCATTTTTGTTCTCGTATATAAGATATTTCTATAGGATATTTCTTCTTGGGGATAAGATTCCAGGAAGGTGGGAGAATGTTATTGTTGTAACCTACGTATTGGTAAAAATTGGTCGTTTCTGATTGATTGATGTTATACTTTTATTTATTTTTCCAATGTGCACCATAGTCGTTGGAAGATTGAATTTCAAGGCAATGGATCCTGTGGGTTTGTTCCATATGAATAGGTTTCTTCTTTTGAATCAAAAAATAATAATAATAATAATAATAATAATAATAATAAATAATAAATAATAATAATAATAATAATAATAATAATAATAATAATAATAATAATAATAATAATAATAATAATAAAGAGGCTTTTTCTGAGGGCAGTAGCATTGAATACAATAGCTGTTTCAACGGCATTTAATTTATATAGAATTTCTCAATTCTTCTTATTATCTTTTTCTCGTCAGCATGTAGCTGGTGTATTAAGTTTCCTAAGGACATGTAAAGATTTTCATTTGTCTTAGGTTTATAACTCTAACGTGTCGACAGCCTGCAGCAGTACCTGCCGCCCAAGAGGTGGGTACCCCAACCAACACCCAACCGACGCTAATAACTCCGGCCAGACCACGCAGATCTGAACGCCTCAGGGAAAGATTTCGTTACCATCCAACGACCAATTAAAATCCCTGCCCACCGACCCGCCCACCGATTGTACACGACCTTGCATGCTATAAATACTTGTAAAACGTATCTTAATTCACTTTACTGTAAACTCTCATAGATGACTGCCTGTGCGCTGTCGACACGTTAGAGGAATAAACCTAAGACAAATGAAAATCTTTACATGTCCTTAGGAAACTTAACACACCAGCTACATGCTGACGAGAAAAAGATAATAAGAAGAATTGAGAAGATTCTGTATAAATTAAATGCAGTTGAAACAGCTATTGTAATAATAATAATAATAATAATAATCTTTGGAAGCTTGAATATCAAGTTAATGGCTTCTGTGGGCTTGTCCCATAAGAATAGGGTTCATATTCTGAATAATAATAATAATAATAATAATAATAATAATAAATAATAATAATACAATAATAATAATGAATAATAATAATAAAGTAAGGGAAATATAGCCAGTAACTACAGGCCTATCACCTGCCTACCAATAATGAGGAAGTTACTAACAGGTATCATCAGTGAAAGGCTATACAACTACCTAGAGGAGACAAACACCATTCCCCATCAACAGAAAGGCTGCAGAAGGAAGTGTAGGGGCACAAAAGACTAGCTCCTGATAGACAAAATGGTAATGAAGAACAGTAGGAGAAGGAAAACCAACCTAAGCATGGCATGGATAGACTATAAGAAAGCCTTCGACATGATACCACACACATGGCTAATAGAATGCCTGAAAATATATGGGGCAGAGAAAAACCACCATCAGCTTCCTCAAAATACAATGCGCAACTGGAATACAATACTTACAAGCTCTGGAATAAGACTAGCAGAAGTTAATATCAGGAGAGGGATCTTCCAGGGTGACTCACTGTCACCACTACTCTTCGTAGTAGCCATGATTCCCATGACAAAAGTACTACAGGAGATGGATGCCGGGTACCAACTCAAGAAAAGAGGCAACAGAATCAACCATCTGATGTTCATGGACGACATCAAGCTGTATGGTAAGAGCATCAAGGAAATAGATACCCTAATCCAGACTTGTAAGGATTGTATCTGGGGACATCAGGATGGAGTTTGGAATAGAAAAATGCGCCTTAGTCAACATACAAAAACGGCAAAGTAACGAGAACTGAAGGGATAAAGCTACCAGATGGGAGCAACATCAAACACATAGATGAGACAGGATACATACCTCGGGAATAATGGAAGGAGGGGATATAAAACACCAAGAGATGAAGGACACGATCAGGAAAAGAATATATACAGAGACTCAAGGCGATACTCAAGTCAAAACTCAACGCCGGAAATATGATAAAAGCCATAAACACATGGGCAGTGCCAGTAATCAGATACAGCGCAGGAATAGTGGAATGGACGAAGGCAGAACTCCGCAGCATAGATCAGAAAACCAGGAAACATATGACAATACACAAAGCACTACACCCAAGAGCAAATACGGACAGACTATACATAACACAAAGGAAGGAGGGAGAGGACTACTAGTATAGAGGACTGCGTCAACATCGAGACAGAGCACTGGGGCATATCTGAAAACCAGTGAAAGACGAGTGGCTAAAGAGTGCATGGGAAGAAGGACTAATAAAAGTAGACGAAGACCCAGAAGTATACAGCCAGGAGAGAAAGACAGACAGAACAGAGGAATGGCATAACAAACCAATGTACGGACAATACATGAGACAGACTAAAGAACTACCAGCAGATTGACAATGGCCTACAGAGGGGAGAGCTAAAGAAGGAAACTGAAGGAATGATAAACAGCGCACAAGATCAGGCCCTAAGAACCAGATATGTTCAAAGAACGATAGACGGAAATAACATTCTCCCTCCCATATGTAGGAAGTGCAATACGAAAAATGAAACCATAAACCACATAGCAAGTGAATGCCCGGCACTTGCACAGAACCAGTACAAAAAGAGGAATGATTCAGTAGCAAAAGCCGCCCTCCACTGGAGCCTGTGCAAGAAAACATCAGCTACCTTGCAGTAATAAGTGGTACGAGCACCAACCTGAAGGAGTGATAGAAAACGATCATGCAAAGATCCTCTGGGACTATGGCATCAGAACGGATAGGGTGATACGTGCAAACTGACCAGACGTTACGTTGATTGACAAAGTTAAGAAGAAAGTATCACTCATTGATGTCGCAATACCATGGGACACCAGAGTTGAAGAGAAAGAGGGAAAAAATGGATAAGTATCAAGATCTGAAAATAGAAATAAGAAGGATATGGGATATGCCAGTGGAAATCGTACCCATAATCATAGGAGCACTAGGCACGATCCCAAGATCCCTGAAAAGGAATCTAGAAAAACTAGAGGCTGAAGTAGCTCCAGGACTCATGCAGAAGAGTGTGATCCTAGAAACGGCACACATTGTAAGAAAAGTGATGGACTCCTAAGGAGGCAGGGTGCAACCCGGAACCCCACACTATAAATACCACCCAGTCGAATTGGAGGACTGTGATAGAGTAAAAAAAAAAAAAAAAAAAAAAAAAAAAAAAAAATAAAAAAATAAAAAAAAAAAATAATAATAATATACTGCCTCTACAGTAGAAGAAGGTGAGTATGTCTTGTGCTAAACCTTCTATTTTTCTATACATAACAATATATAGAATCCGACTGGTTTTTTTTTCTTCTTTCTTTTTTCCATAGAACAAGAAGCTACTGTATACAATATCACCCAAGAATTTGCATATAAATAGACACAATTTGTCTTTGAAGGAGAAAGCCTCCCCCCACCCAGGCCCCCCAACCGCCACCCACCCCCGCCCTCCACACCTTTGATGCTTTGGAATGATAAGTTGTCAAAACAGTGTGAGACGCCCTTTTGTCTCTAAGGGTTGTTCAGGGTCGTTGAGAAATAACATATTTTTTCTAAGGGTTGTGGAGAATATGAATTTTTTTAAGGGTTGTTAATGGTCGTAGAGAAATGATACCTTTTTTCTAAGGGTTGCTAAGGGTCGTGGAGGAAAGATATCTTTATTTATAAGGGTTGTTCAGGGCGTCGAGAAAATAATTTTTTTTCTAAGGGTTGCTAACGGTTGTGTAGAAAAGAGATATTTTTTTAAGGGTTGTCAAGGTGCGTGGAGAAAATATGTTTTTTTTTCTAAGGGTTGCTAAGGGTCGTTAAGGGTTGTTAAGGGCGTCGAGAAAATAAAAAAATTTCTAAGGGTTTCTAAGGGTTGTGGAGAAAGGATATATTTTTTCCTAAGTGTATTTTACGTGTAGACCTATCTCTGTTTCTGTATCTACTGAAGGAGAATCGTTAATAATAATAATAATAATAATAATAATAATAATAATAATAATAATAATAATAATAATAATAATAATAATAATAATAATAATAATAATAATAATTGGGTAAATTTTGCAGAACAAACTACCTATTTAGAATATAGGATAAAATAAAGGACATTTATCGTAGATAAAATCTAGTATATTTTCAACAATACTCTTAATATCCATTAACTTTGCTTGAACCTCTGTCCATAGGGCTGTAAATGACATCAAAATCTCTAAGACAGATTATTTACATCAGATCCCACTTAATCTTCTTGTGTATTAATCCCTCAATCGTGGGTCACCGAGGCTTCGTCTTAGTCCAGGACATAATCCTGGATTGTCATAAGCTTCCATGACGAATCTGGAAGGCTCAGTTCGTCTCCGGACAACGCTAGAGATTGTATTACTTGAGGAATTAAAAGATTCATTTCTAGCAACAGAATGTATTGAGTTCATTTCAACTTTCTCCAAAATCCTGATTGATTTATTATTTTCTTTCTGGATATGTCTGGAGAATATATGACCTGAAACATTAAAAGCATTGGGTTAATGAGAACCTGTTCCGGAACATTGCGATACTTTGAATTATTGATACAATATAAAAGTGTACTCTGCTCCCAAAGAAATAATAAAAAATAAAACACAAAAGATAGATAAAAAAAAAGCCCATAGTCGAGATGATCACAAACTCAACGAAAGTTAAAGTGATGTTAAGAACAGAAGAAGAGATAATAACAATAGTGTAAAATGTTCAATTATCCGGAATATTCGTGCATTCACCCAAAGCCATTAAGCCAAACAATTGCCTGCAACAAGCAAATGACTTTTCTTTCCACAAGGAGCGAATGGAACTCTTGGGAAAATGTACTTAGTGCATGCTAGCAATCGAAGGCAAATTCCTTGTTGCATATGTGCTTAACATACTTCCGGTTATGTTCAAGGAAAGAAATACACGATCGAGGAAATAAAGTAATATAAAGAGCAGAAGACGATAAACGAGAGAAAAACGTAAACTTATATGAATGCTCGAAACATTCGTATATACAGCCATTAAGCAAAACAACCGCCTGGAACAAGCGAAAGGCTTTTCTTTTCATAATGAGAGAATGGAAGGTACTTAATGGGCTGGATTACATAGACTTTGGATCAGGGGGGGGGAATTAACGTTGTGCACAGCAGAGCAAAATAAGGAAAATATGACAGCATTTGCTCTCCGTACCGGTTAGTAAAAGCTTTCTTCTTCTTCTGGGAGAGAGAGAGAGAGAGAGAGAGAGAGAGAGAGAGAGAGAGAGAGAGAGAGAGAGAGAGAGAGAGCAGGGGTGAAAGTGAGAAAGTATATATCCTGGAATCCTAAGTCGAATACCCTGAGAGGAATTCTTCGAGCAGCTGTTGAGTAATGTCTAATCCTACTGGTCCTGGGTAGGCTGCTTTAGAAAGGACATGCTTTGATTAATAGCAGTTGTTGACCATTATATAACCAGTCACTCAATAGTAGCCAGTAGTTAGCAGCTAGTAGTCAGCAGGAGCAGAGTCCTGGTAATTGGGGAAAAGGGTTTTGGAGGAGGCTATAATCCCCAGGGGCTCCCTTCTCACTGAAAGAAACGAGAGGAGAGTGGTAAAAAAAAATTTCACTCCTAATGAATCAAGCTGTTCTGAAATGTTATCTGTTTATGTATTTACCTGATATACATATACATCTACATATACATACAAATACATATACATATACTATACATATACATATATATATATATATGTATAATGTATATGTATATGTATATGTATATGTATATGTATATGTATATATATATATATATATATATATATATATATATATATATATATATATATATATATATATATATATATACATATATACATATATATATATATATATAATATATATATTATATATATATATATATATACCCTATGAGTAAACCCCCTTAAGATAAATAAACCAAACCCCCCAAAAATCCTTTAGAACAGCTTGATCCATTATGAGTGAAAATCGCCTTCCCCC
>NC_061103.1:45405950-45433450 GCF_015104395.2 Macrobrachium nipponense
AGTGTTGCTAGTGGTCATCTCACCGGTCGCGTGTGTATTGTGCCGACGAGATTTACATATTCTACGAAGAATTTCGAGTTCCTTTTGTTCCCATTATGGAGTGGTGAGTGTTAAACTATTGTTTTGAAAGGAGTGGGTTTTTGTTTAAATATTTCAGGGAAATGGGATTGGTTCAAGAGGTCAAAACAATTTTTTTTTCTTTCCCCATAGTGACGTGTTTTTCTTTATTTGCACGTGGTTTTATAATAGCCGTATGCATTCGTCTTTGTTTAAAACATATGGAGTGTATTTTTCTATGCATGGGAAAAACTGCTGCTTATATAAGCATATTTGGCTTAGTGACCACAGAGCGGCCACAATTTTAAGGGCTCAGCATATTTCTGCAGAGAGGCGCCTTGCATTGCGAGGGTACGGGCATCCCTTGGGAGGGTAGTAGGCATGGGACAGGTCGGCCCACTAGCCTCACTCGAGAGATAGTGCAGGGGAGGGTAGTTGCGAGATGGGGGGATACTACTGGTATGCCTCGGGCTGTTCTGCTGCTCGACTGAGGGTTGTTCTCAGGGGGGGAGAAATTTTTTTTCTCAGTGTGGGTGAATTCCCCCTTTTCCTTTTTTTTTCTTAGTGTTGGAGATGGGTCTGGCCTTGACATTGGATGCTAAGATATCAGCTGATTGATTAGTTGATGAAGTGAAATGCCCGTAGAGTCTTTTTTTTAGAAAAGATTTTTTTTTTTCTCTCTCTTGGATGAAGAGAAAAGGAAATAAAGAGATTTTTCTTTTCCGAAAATGAGGGGAAAAGTAGTTAACATGCACGGGATGTGTTATATGTTTCTTTGTGCCTTGAAAGACACAAATATAAGGGGGATACACAGATTATTTTTTTTATTGTGTTGGAGAAATTACTTTGAAATGCCGATGATTGGTGTTGTATCTGTGTTGTGTGGCAATGGTGTTATGTCATGGTGTTGCATGCTGGAGAAATTGTATGTCATAGGATTCAGCAATACTGTTGTATGCTATTTGAATTTCACCCTTACTTGAGATTATTGCTGTGGAGAGTTATTATTATTGTTATTATTAATAATTGTTATACTTGAGATGTGTCACGGGAGGTTTGCCTAAGTATAATTATCATTACGGGAGAATTGTTTTGCGAGAGATGAGATATTTCATGGGAGATTAATTCAATAATTATTACAGATAATTATTCAAGGAGAATTATTACGATGAATTAATGGGAGAAGTCTTGTGTTAATTATTTGTTGAGTTTTTTGTAACTTTGGAGAATATTTTCAGTGATTCACGGGGATGGGTTTTGCTGAATCCTGATGAATCTGACTGAATCTTGGTGAATTGTGTGAAATTTTGCTGAATTTTTGGAGAATGGACAAGCATTAACTTTGGTGATATTTTTTTGTACTGATACTGATGATTTTGATGATAGCAATTTTTTTTGGTGATTTTGTGATAATGATATTTCTGATACTGATTTTTTATATACTAATACAGGGGTGTTTTAATGCTATCAAGGGAGGTGAAATCTTTTGTGATTATGGGAAGAACTAACAACACATTGTTTTAGTTTTTTTTTCTTTTTTTTTATGAGTTCAGCAGATAATTGCTTGACATCTAGTGTGTTACGGGAGATAGTTAATGGTGCCGATGATTTTTCTTTTCTCCTTTTTTGGAAATTAGCCATCGCCGACACAAGTTTTTTACCATGGGTGAATTTGAATTTGTTTTTTCTCTCCAGTTAGTGTGAATATTGTCTCAGTTCATGACTTAGAGTCATTTAAGAGAACGTGTTTGTGTTTTCAGCTATTAGATGCTGCACAAAGAGATTTATGGGAGAATTTCTTGCATGTTTTGAATGCATACGTAATGGCACTACATTTTTTTCTCTGGATATTTGTGTTCCAGAAATTGTGAGTTTTCTTGCTATAAATGAGCACTTGAGAACGTGCCAAGATAATGACATAGAACCAGAGCCAACCACTCTGCTAATGTGTTTTGCTGTGAACCACAAGCAGCAATAGTAGGCCTGAGGAGGCACCCAGGTTTGTGAACCTTAGGTACACCATAAAAGTAAGGTACACTTGGGGATCTTGAAGAGATTTTAGATAAGACTAATTGTTTGTGCAGAGGATCAGAAAGGGTATTGGCTATTTTTCTAAGTTTTCTATTAAATTTTGTTGCATTTTGGTGGCAGTGGGTGGGGACCGCAGGGTGAGATACGTTTGGGTATCATTTGAAAGGGCATATGCTTTCTCCAAATAATCATTTGTGTTAATGACTACTGTGGCTCCTCCTTTGTCAGCTCTCATGATCATGATTTCTTTGTTTCTTTTTAAGGAAGCTAGTGCCAGTTGGTGTCTTTTTGTTAATACATTAATAGGCTTATTATTTATTATGATTCAGAATATATATATATATATATATATATATATATAGATATATATATATATATATATATATATATATATATATGATATAAATATATCTATATATATATATATATATATATATATATATATATATATATATATATATATACTCTATATATCTATATATCTATATATATATATATATATATATATGTATATATATATATATATATATATATATATATATATATATATATATAGATATAGGATATATAGATATATAGATATATATATATATATATATATATATATCTATATATATATATATATATATATATATATATATATATATATTATATATATAACATGGGGGAAGGACCCCCAGCATTCATAAGGTAAGCGTGGACACGAAACTGAAGGCAGACCCCATTACTCCATTACACACACAACCTATCTCTCTCTCTCTCTCTCCAAGGAATCACCCTCTCTCTCTCTCTCTCTCTCTCTCTCTCCACCTCTTTCTCTCCATTCTAACAGGTAATGAAAATGAGAGAGTTGCATCATAACACTAACGTTTATTAACAAGAATAAAACAAATCAATTAACCAAGTAATCCAGTCTTACAGACTAACTAAAAAACAGTACATTGTCAAGTCACCCAAAAGTCCACACCCCTCCGGGAACTCTGTCCCCCGGCATTTCCAGGTCCGTCCATTCCCAACCGGAATATCACTCACTGTTTAAAAAAACACTTTGGCACCCGCCATCGTGGCTTTGCCTTCCTCCCACGAATCTCTGTGCAAGTCTTCCCCTAGACTTAGCTAGTGATACATTATGAATAGAAGAGGCGCACACGCACATACGAATGCACACTTCGACAACGCCTCATATTACTGGCTACAACCAGTTTCCCAAAGGCACTTTGAGAAGAGTTCATAAACTGTCGTACATTGACTCGACGAACTAAGCATTTTTATCTCACGCCATCCCCTAGAAACTCATTCATCAGCTACTCTCAGGTCGTTACCTCTGCACTGTTCTCCACATTCCATAGGTCACAGAGAACGCATATTATTAATCAAAACCCCTAGGCCTTACAGATTGCTCGGCCACCTATATGCTAGCCCCCGCCTAGCAAAATTGCTTATATAATACAAAACACTGGCCGGCTTAAAATAAAATATAAGAAAAACTGCACGTCTCTGGCATTATAAAATAAAGTCTTATCACGCTTTAATCTCCCAATAACACAAGACGCATTTTCTCTCATATTTTCTGCATTAGGATTCTTGAATATCCCTCTTCGCTTGTCTGCAACTAGCTGAACAGACAGCAACAGGCTATAGCAGGCTGTAGCAACTGTAGGAAGACGGAATGCCTCCCTCACGTAGAAGACTCACGGCTTCTGTGGATTCCCCAAAAAACACGCTGTAGAATTCTCTCGATCACCCATCATGGAAATACTTGTAATCACCCTGGACAACATGGCAGCAACCTCTCTTCACGGCTGTGGACGCTTGCTGGTGTCGGGGTGGGAACGACTTTTGGCGTACGTTAGTATGTCAGTCAGGTCTTTGGTCAATCTAAGAAAATTAACCCAAACATATTACTTCTATCAAACAATGATCTCAAAAGGTCAGAAATACTAACTGAACGTCTCCCAATTAACTCCCTTAAATATGACTACTAAATCATAAGTCATTATCGCAACTCTCTAAGAAAAAAAAAACATCAAGTTCTCCAACTCAATTCTCCAAACTCACACATCAGCACACACACAACTCAGAAATCACAGCAACTCCACGGAATTCCGCACTCACATTTCGAACTCGAATGTGCTCACAAAAAAAGAGAAAAAATCGCAATAAGCCCAAGAAAGAAAAGAATCACGTAACGCCCAGACCCACAAATGTTCTCGCAAGTTCTGACATTCAAACAACCCACAAAATCAGTAAAAAATCTCCAACTTTTAACAGCAAAAAACCCTTTACTGCTCAATAATTAATCACAATGAGACTTAATGTCAAACTCCCTTTACGTAAGTAACAACCCTCGAAAAATTACATCTCCCGGTAAAATCAAATCTCCCGTCCAAAAAAGAAATGCTACTTAAGCTCAATCCCCCAAATTATATCTCTCATGGAAAAGGAAGAAAAATAATAATAAAAAAAAGATTAATCGCAAGAAGATTTCCCCAATCACAAAATACATAATACATGTATAATATGCATAACACCCGCGTTTTCCCCAAGAAATGCTCCATGTAAAGCCACGGAATTTGCCAGAAAGCAAACTCTTACACATGCGCTTTCGTGAAATGCTATAGCCAACATTTCCAGATATTGCAAAAATTCTGATCTGTCACCATCAGAGGAAAAGAGTCAGCACACGGCTTATCACATCGCTTGTCAGCAGAAAAATCGCCTGCGGACGCATGCTCAAACAACAACGCAAAAATTGTCTAGTCAGACACATAAGTTTAGAAACTCATGATTCTCTAGAAAAAGGTCTAACTGACACATCTCACAGAATTAACTCCAGGATATGACTAATGTGTTCAAAGACTGTCTCAAAGACTTATTCTCTCAACATGACTTTGTCCCAAATTATATGCCTCAAATTATATTTCTCCAAGAATAACACACTTGTGAACATAAAAAATGCACACACATCTCCATATGACTCGTAATGCAGTAATGCCATTCGCCTCTAAATAGTCACGAAATCAAAAAAGAGAACCACAGAAATCTTCTCTTTGCTCAAAAAAACTCCCATAACCACAAAAAAAAGGTCACCCGCCAAAGAGTAATTCCAACTCCATTATGAGACACCATATTAATAATAACACCACTCCGGTTATAAAAATATTTCCTCCATTTGGTTAAAAACCCAACCCCATTATATTATTCTCTTATTTCTCTAATAGCCACATGTCAGTAAAAAAAAGACACCACTCCAGGAATAGAGAATAATCACCTCTATTTCGGCAAATACAAAATATTTACCTCTATTTCCCCAATAACTCCATGTGGAACAAAACAAGGCTCCAAAAATATATCTCCAAAAAATGTGCACTCAAGGCAACTAACTCACACACTCACAAATATTGCCCCATAATCTCCAAAAAATTGTGTCTCCATTTGCAACAAAGATGGCTGCAAAATAATTGAACTAAACATAGCTCTCATCACATTATTGGCAAATATCAAAATTGGCCAAGGATATATCTCCCATATATTATATCTCAAAATATAACTCCAAAATAATATATACCTCCAATTATCTCTCCAAATATATCTCAATTATATCTCAATTCTAACTCCAATTCTCCAGAGAATAACTCAATGTTATAGTAAAAAACTATAAAAACTCTCCATTTAGCATAACTGCTAAAAAAGGGCAAAACTCGGCAAATAAAACTGTCTAGAAAATTCTAGAAAAAATCACCAATGTGCCACAAGTCATTATAACAGAACTCCCAACTCACAGTGTCTTACCCAAGAATTCTCCATATGCACTACGACATAAGGCCACTAGAAAACTTAGCCAAGTTTCCTATCTCTCACAAAGTTGTCACAAATACAACCAAGGTATTGTGCAAGAAAACTCACAATTTCTGGAACACAAATATCCAGAGAAAAAAATGTAGTGCCATTACGTATGCATTCAAAACTATGCAAAAAATTCTCCCATATATTTCTCTATAGCATCAAATAGCTAAAACACGAACACGTTCCCGAACAATGACTCTAAGTCATGAACTGAGACATTAAAAAATATCCACACCAACTGGAGAGAAAAAATAAATTCAAATTCACCCTTGGTAAAAAAAAACTTGTGTAGCTATGGCTAATTTCCAAAAAAGGAGAAAAGAGAAATCAACGGCACCATTAACTATCTCCCGTAACTCACTAGATGTCAAGCAATTAAATGCTGCACTCATAAAAAAAGAAAAAAAAACTAAAACAATGTGTTGTTAGTTCCTCCCATAATCACAAAAGATTTCACCTCCCTTGACAGCATTAAAACACCCACGTATTAGTACATAAAAAATCAGTATCAGAATATCACTATCACAAAATCACCAAAAAAAATTGCTATCATCAAAATCATCAGTATCAGTACAAAAAATATCACCAATGTTAATGCTTATCCATTCTCCAAAAATTCAGCAAAAGTTCAGCAAAAGTTCAGCAAGTTTCAACACAATTCACCAAGATTCAGTCAGATTCATCAAGATTCAGCAAAACTCATCCCCGTGAATCACTGAAAATATTCTCCAAAGTTACAAAAACTCAACTAATAATTAACACAAGACTTCTCCCATTAATTCAATGTAATAATTCTCCTTGAATAATTATCTGTAATAATTATCAAATAATCTCCCATGAAATATCTCAAAACTCTCGTAAAACAATTCTCCCGTAATGATAATTATACTTAAGCAAACCTCCCGTGATACATCTCAAGTATAATAATTATCAATAATAATAATAATAATAATAATAACTCTTCATAGCAATAATTCTCTTGCAAAAATCTCAAGTAAGGGTGAAATTCAAAATAGCTTACACTAGTATTGCTGAATCCTATGACATACAATTTCTCCAGCATGCAACACCATGACATAACACCATTGCCACACAACACAGCTACAACACCAATCATCGGCATTTCAAAGTAATTTCTCCAACACAATAAAAAAAAAAAATCTGTGTATCCCCCTTATATTTGTGTCTTTCAAGGCACAACGAAACATATAACACATCCCGTGCATGTTAACTACTTTTCCCCTCATTCACGGAAAAGAAAAATCTCTTTTTATTTCCTTTTCTCTTCATCCAAGAGAGAAAAAAAATCTTTTCTAAAAAAAAAAAAGACTCCACGGGCATTTCACTTCATCAACTAATCAATCAGCTGATATCTTAGCATTCAATGTCAAGGCCAAATCCATCCCCAACACAAAGAAAAAAAAGGAAAAGGGGGAGTTCACCCACACTGAGAAAAAAAAATTTCTCCCCCCGTGAGAACAACCCCTCAGTCGAGCGGCAGAACAGCCCGAGGCATACCAGCAGTATCCCCATCTCCCCTTGAACAGTGTCTGAGGACCCCTTCCCAAGGTATACACTAGTACCCATCCCTGCACTATCTCTCGAGGGAGGCTAGTGGTACCTTCCATGCCACTATCCCCCCGAGGGATGCCAATACCCTCGCAACGCAAGGCGCCTCTCTGCAGAAATGTGCTGAGCCCGTAAAATTGTGGCCGCTCTGTGTCTCTAAGCCAGATATGATTATCCAAGCACAGTTCACATGCATAGAAAAATACACCTTAATACATTCTTATGTGTTTAAAACAAAGACAAATACGTCTATTATAAACATGTGCAAATAAAGAAAACACGTCACTATGGGGCAAAGACAAGAAAAATTGTTGACCTCTTGAACCAATCCCATTTCCCTGAAATATTTAAACAAAAACCCCCTCCCTTTTGATAAACAATAGTTCTTTAACACTCACCACTCCATAATAGGAACAAAAGGAACTCGAAATTCTTCGTAAAACGCGTAAATCTCGTCGGCACAATACAAACGCGATTGGCGAAAACGCACCTAGCAACCGTCACTCATGAACTAGACTGAGTTCCTTGTCTCACGACTCCCGCCCTGAAGAGTCTCGGTACGGGCAAATTTGATGACCCTAATAGAAATTCTTTCCTCATCCCCCCATCCCACGGACGGATATTTTCTCTACCCCTTTTATTTTCTAACTGGCCACCCATCTCTACATTGGCGTTCCTAGGCATAGAAAAGCAAGAAAACTTTTATATCCCCTCTTTAACCGTCTGCCACCACTATAACATGGGGGAAGGACCCCCAGCATTCATAAGGTAAGCGTGGACACGAAACGGAAGGCAGACCCCATTACTCCATTACACACACAACCTATCTCTCTCTCTCTCTCTCTCTCACCAGGTATCACCCTCTCCTCTCTCTCTCTCTCTCTCGTCCTCTCTCTCTCTCTCTCTCTCTCTCTCTTCTCTCTCTCCTCTCTCTTCTCTCTCTCTCCATTCTAACAGGTAATGAAAATGAGAGAGTTGCATCATAACACTAACGTTTATTAACAAGAATAAAACAAATCAATTAACCAAGTAATCCAGTCTTACAGACTAACTAAAAAACAGTACATTGTCAAGTCACCCAAAAGTCCACACCCCTCCGGGAACTCTGTCCCCCGGCATTTCCAGGTCCGTCCATTCCCAACCGGAATATCACTCACTGTTCAAAAAAACACTTTGGCACCCGCCATCGTGGCTTTGCCTTCCTCCCACGAATCTCTGTGCAAGTCTTCCCCTAGACTTAGCTAGTGATACATTATGAATAGAAGAGGCGCACACCGCACATACGAATGCGCACCTTCGACAACGCCTCATATTACTGGCTACAACCAGTTTCCCAAAGGCACTTTGAGAAGAGTTCATAAACTGTCGTACATTGACTCGACGAACTAAGCATTTTTATCTCACGCCATCCCCATAATATTAATTGTAAGTTAGTCTTGATCCCTTTGAATAATAATAATAATAATATAATAATAATAATAATAATAATAATAATAATAATAATAATAATAATAATATAATTAATAATAATATGATAAATATTTTTTATCGTAGTATTGTTATTATTACTATTATTATTATTATTGTTATTAATGATTATTGATAAAAACGTCATTCTTATTCATCCAGTACCATTGAACAAAACGCCCATAAAATTGTCCTTATTGCAGAACACTGACAACCACTTAGCAACAATTTCTGCAATATCAGGAACAAATAAGTTTCCTGAAGACCAATATCACTGGTATTACATCTCCAGCCATAGAATACAACCAGTATCATTTTTGTTCTCGTATATATGATATTTCTATAGGATATTTCTTCTTCGGGATAAGATTCCAGGAAGGTAGGACAATGTTATTGTTGTAACCTACGTATTGGGAAAGATTGGTCGTTTCTGATTGATTGATGTTATACTTTATTTATTTTTCCAATGTGCACCATATTCGTTGGAAGATTGTCTTTCAAGGCAATGGATCCTGTGGGTTTGTTCCATCCATATGAATAGGTTTCTTCTTTTGAATCAAATAATAATAATAATAATAATAATAATAATAATAATAATAATAATAATAATAATAATAATAATAATAATAATAATAATGAAGGAGGCCTTCTCTGAGGGCAGTAGCATTGAATACAATAGCTGTTTCAACGGCATTTAATTTATATAGAATCTTCTCAATTCTTATTATCTTTTTCTCGTCAGCATGTAGCTGGTGTATTAAGTTTCCTAAGGACATGTAAAGATTTTCATTTGTCTTAGGTTTATTCCTCTAACGTGTCGACAGCGCACAGGCAGTTATCTATGAGAGTATACAGTAAAGTGAATTAAGAAACGTTTTACAAGTATTTATAGCATGCAAGGTCGTGTACAATCGGTGGGCGGGTTGGTGGGCAGGGATTTTAATTGGTCGTTGGATGGTAACGAAATCTCTCCCTGAGGCGCTCAGATCTGCGTGGTCTGGCCGGAGATATTAGCGCCGGTTGGGTGTTGGTTGGGGTACCCACCTCTTGGGCGGCAGGTACTGCTGCAGGCTGTCCAGTTGACATATCTTCCTCTCGTTCTCTCCCGGTTTCTCTTTCTGCTTCTTCCTCTCTTTTTCTCTCTCTCTCTCTCCTCTCTCCCCTCGATCTCTCCTCTCTCTCTCTCTCGTGGCGGTATACGGAGTCGGTTGGTTTTTTGAGCTATTTCTTCTTGTGATGGTAGGAAGAAATTCTGTTTCTTTTACCGTGTTGATAGTCGGTTTTTTCTCTAATATGTGTAATGCTTCAAGATAAAGTAGGCGTTTCCGGTCTGGTGCATGGTCAATAATTTCTATGATCGTTATAAGTTCAGCTCTTTCTGGTCTCCTGTTATGGTTTTCCCTGTAGTGAATGAAAATGGCCCCTTCTTGAAGGTGGCAGGAGAGACGCTTGGAGAGTCTGGTGGTGGTCATCCCGATATAAGAATGGTGGCATCCATTCACCGAGCATGTGAATTCGTAGATGACACTCCTTCTCTTTAATTAAAGACGTTTCTGGGGGCGCCGGGTTGTTTCTAAGAAGCAGCTGGCTGGTTTTCATGTTTTTGTAATAAATTATGAAGCTAATTTTATCACTTTCTGTAGTGGGGGAGACATTTTCACTGATTATTTTCTTTATAGCCTTTTCGTCTTCCAAATATTTGTGGTGCATATAATTTTTGTAAAATATTCTTATAACTCCACTTTGGTCGTTAGTTTCGGTCGTTCTTTCCTGGTGCCATTTATTTGTGGAGTCCTTCGTAAAAGAAACAGAATTTCTTCCTACCATCATAAGAAGAAATAGCACAAGAAACCAACTGACTGTATACCGCCACGAGAGAGAGATGAGAGATCGAGGGGGCAGAGAGAGAGAGAGAGAGAGAGAGAGAGGAACAGGCAGAGAGAGAAAGAGAAAGAGAGAGAGAGAGGAACAAGCAGAGAGAGGAAGTGAGAGAATGAGAAGGAGCGAACGAGAAAGAGAGAGAGAGGAACTTGCAGAGAGAGAAAGAGAGAGAGAGGAACTTGCAGAGAGAGAAAGAGAGAGAGTAAGAGAGAGAGAAAGAGAGGAAGAAGCAGAGAGAGAAAGCGGGAAAGAACGAGCTGAAGATATGTCAACTGGACAGCCTGCAGCAGTACCTGCCGCCGAAGAGGTGGGTACCCCAACCAACACCCAACCGACGCTAATATCTCCGGCCAGACCACGCAGATCTGAACGCCTCAGGGAGAGATTTCGTTACCATCCAACGACCAATTAAAATCCCTGCCCACCAACCCGCCCACCGATTGTACACGACCTTGCATGCTATAAACACTTGTAAAATGTTTCTTAATTTACTTTATTGTAAACTCTCATAGATGACTGCCTGTGCGCTGTCGACACGTTAGAGGAATAAACCTAAGACAAATGAAAATCTTTACATATCCTTAGGAAACTTAATACACCAGCTACATGCTGACGAGAAAAAGATAATAAGAAGAATTGAGAAGATTCTATATAAATTAAATGCCGTTGAAACAGCTATTGTAACAATAATAATAATAATAATAATAATAATAATCTTGGAAGCTTGAATATCAAGTTAATGGCTTCTGTGGGCTTGTCCATAAGAATAGGGTTCACATTCTGAATAATAATAATATAATAATATAATAATAATAATAATAATAATAATAATAATAATAATAATAATAATAATAATAATAATAATACTGCCTCTACAGTAGAAGAAGGTGAGATATGTCTTGTCCTAATCCTTCTATTTTTCCATAGAACAAGAAGCTACTGTATACAATATCACCCAAGAATTTGCATATAAATAGACACATTTGTCTTTGAAGGAGAAGCCTCCCCCCCACCCAGGCCCCCAACCGCCACCCCCGCCCTCCACACCCTTTGATGCTTTGGAATGATAAGTTGTCAAAACAATGTGAGACGCCCTTTTGTCTCTAAGGGTTGTTCAGGGTCGTTGAGAAATAAGATATTATTTCTAAGGGTTGCTAAGGTCGTGGAGAATATAATTTTTTTTTCTAAGGGTTGTTAAGGGTCGTGGAGAAATGATATATTTTTTCCTAAGTGTATTTTACGTGTAGACATAATAATAATAATAATAATAATAATAATAATATAATAATAATAATAATAATAATAATAATAATAATAATAATAATAATAATAATAAGGTAAATTTTGCAGAACAAACTACCTCTTTAAAATATAGGATAAAATAAAGGACATTTATCGTAGAGAAAATCTGGTATATTTTCAACAATACACTTAATATCCATTAACTTTGCTTGAACCTCTGTCCATAGGGCTGTAAATGACATCAAAATCTCTAAGACAGATTATTTACATCAGATCCCACTTAATCTTCTTGTGTATTAATCCCTCAGTCGTGGGTCACCGAGGCTTCGTCTCAGTCCAGGACATAATCCTGGATTGTTATAAGCTTCCATGACGAATCTGGAAGGCTCAGTTCGTCTCTGGACAACACTGGAGATTGTATTACTTGAGGAATTAAAAGATTTATTTCTAGCAACAGAATGTATTTAGTTCATTTCAATTTTCTCCAAAATCCAGATTGATTTATTATTTTCTTTCGGGATATTTCTGGAGATTATATGACCTGAAACATTAAATAAGAACCTGTTCCGGAACATTGCGATCCTTTGAATTAATGATACAACATAAAAGTTTACTCTGCTCCCAAAGAAATAATGTAAAATACCGCTCAAAAGATAAAAAAAAAAAAAAAAAAAAAGCCCATAGTCGAGATGACCACAGACTAAACGAAAATTAAAGTGATGTTAAGAACAGACGAAGATAGATAATAACAATAGCGTAAAATGTTCAATTATCCGGAATATTCGTGCATTCACCCACAGCCATTAAGCGAAACAATTGCCTGCAACAAGCAAATGACTTTTCTTTCCACAAGGAGCGAATGGAGCTCTTGGGAAAATGTACTCAGTGCATGCTAGCAATCGAAGGCAAATTCCTTATTGCATATGTGCTTAACATACTTCCGGTTATGTTCAAGGAAAAGAAATACACGCTCGAGGAAATAAAGTAATATAAAGAGCAGAAGACGATAAACGAGAGAAAAACGTAAACTTATATGAATGCTCGAAACATTCGTATATACAGCCATTAAGCAAAACAACCGCCTGGAACAAGCGAAAGGCTTTTCTTTTCATAATGAGAGAATGGAAGGTACATAATGGGCTGGATTACATCACCTTGGATCGGAGTTTTTTTTTTTTTTTTTTTTTTGGGGGGGGGGGGGGGAATTAAGTTGTGCACAGCAGAGCAAAGTGAGGAAAAATAGTGAGAGCATTTGCTCTCCGTACAACCGGTTACTAAAAGCTTTCTTCTTCTTTTTTCTGAGAGAGAGAGAGAGAGAGAGAGAGGAGAGAGAGAGAGAGAGAGAGAGCAGGGAGAAAGTGAGAAAGTATCCTGGAATCTTACATCGAATACCCTGAGAGAAATTCTTCGAGCAGCTGTTGACAGTAATGTCTAATCCTACTGGTCCTGGGTAGGACGCTTTAGAAAGGACATGCTTTGATTAATAGCAGTTGCTGACCATTATCAGTAGTTAGCAGCTAGTAGCCAGCAAGAGCAGAGTCCTGGTAATTGGGGAAAGGGATTCTTGAGTAGGCAATAATCCCCCACCCACCCTTTTCTAACTCGTCCCTTTCAGTGAGAAGGAAGCCCAGATTACACACACACCACACACAGACACACACACACACACACACACATATATATATATATATATTATATATATATATATATATATATATATATATATATAACTATATATATATATATTATAATAATATATATTAATAAATTATATATGTATAATGTAATCAACATACAATCACCTGTGGAAACGAAATAAATTTCTGTCTCGCATCGGGATCAAAACCCTGTGTGGTTCAGTTGGCAGCGCCCTCGCCCTTCCAGTTGAAAGACCTGGGATCGATCCAAATATGAAGACGCAGGAAAGGCTAAAAAAAAAAAAGATCTTCGCATTTACTAGGCCTATCATTTCGTAGGATTGTCAGGCACAGACGCTGAAATTAGCAATCACTTCCTTAACGCAGGGAGCCCAAAGTCAGCGACCGAGGCTGTAATAATCTCGATAAAGAATTCGGAGTTGACTCGGGTAAGAAAATGAAAGAAAATCGTCCTTAATATGGAACGGAATGACGTCGGAAAATGAAGCGAAATCTCCCGAAATCATGTCCTAATTCTTCAGACAGAAGAAATGATTAATTTTTATTCACGAAGGTTTTTTTTTTTTCTTTGTTTTCGTTCTTTTTTTTTTTTTTTTTTTTTTTTTTTAGCCTTCCGCCTCGAGTCAGCTTCTTGGGTGTCATTTAATTTCCTCTTTATATAAAAAAGAAACTATTTGTGAGGAGAAATGGAGGAATTTCACTTCAAGATTTTTTTTTATATATTTATTATTCTTTTCTTTTCAGGTGGGTAACTGGATGTTGTTCAGCTGCTGTATGTTTTGAGTCGTGGGTACTACTTGTCTGACTGTTCTAGAAATACAAAAGTATAGTAAATAATTTAAATGTTACTTTTAGAGTTTTGAGTAGTTGTGTGACTGTTGTAAATTAAATTAAAACTTACAGTTCATTACTTAAATGACATATTTAGTGTTTTGTGGAATTGTTTGAGTGTTGTAGATTAAATCAAAACATACAGTAAATAATTCAGATGACATATTTAGTGTTGTGAGTAAATGTTTCACGGTTAAATTAAATGCAAATAAACAGTACATAATTTAAATGGTATATTTATATGTTGTTTGAGTGTTGTAAATTAAATTAAAACATGCAGTACATAATTTGAATTATGTTTGGTTACTGAGTAGTTGTCTGAGCGTTGTAAATTAAATTAAACCTTATAGTACTTAATTTAAATCATATATTTAGAGTTGTGAGTAGTTGTTAGAGAGTTGTAAATGAAATGCAAACTTACAGTAAACATAATATAACAATATATATTTAGAGTTGTGAGTAGTAGTTTGATTATTATAATTACACAGAATATGCTGTTCGTAAGGAAAGATTATTTTCAATGAAATAAGTTTAGTTTTATAATACTTACGATAGAGAAAACCACTCATTTCGCACAGGCAAACACATTTTGATATATCTAGCACATTTATTTATAATTTGATGAATATAAAAAAAGAATCCAAAAAGTAACAAAATGGGTCCGAATCCTTTCTTAGCTAATCGTAGAAACCTCGCCCCCCAACCCCCCTACCCCCACCCCCCCAAAAAAAAAATAAAAAAATCGGAGAAAACACCTGATTTGATTTTTTCCACGTTTGGAAAGTTGCCACAAGGATCCGTTCCCTCCACACCTACGCGTTTTCCATTATTATTATTTTTTTTTTGTTTTTTACCTTTTTTCGGGGAGGGTGGTTGAGGGATCGGGTGTGGCTAAGCGAGTGAAGGACGGTAGGTAGGTGGGGTTCCTTATATAAGATTAGACTCCGTATCCCTGGGAAAAAGAAAGCTGGGTGCATTAGGGATTCATAATAAATCTCCAGGAACGATTCCTCCTTTTTTGGGATTTGTTTCACGACGTGTCAGGCGAAGTAGTAGTTGCTCTATTTATTCCATTCCTACAGAATTTATTCTTTATTCATCGTCATGTTCGTACAGGTTCGTTTCTTGTGAGGGGGAGGGGTGGGAGAGGAAATTTAAGGGAGTGTATTTACGCAGTCAGGTGAGTTCGACGCTTGAATGAGAAGCGCAGAAAAGCGTCAGGAATAATATAATACAGGTAGTGGGTTTGGTTAGTTTTCCTATAGTGCTGCGTCTTAGTTCACTTTATGGAAACGACTACAATAATAAATCTTAAGAAACTCATATATGTATTATATATATATATATATATATATATATATATATTTTATATATATATATAGATATAGATATATATATATTTATATATATATATATATATATTATTTATATATATTTATAGATATATATATATATATATATATATATATATATTTATATATATATATATATATATATATATATAAACGCGCTCTGCATAAAAATAAAAAAAAAGTGGAAACTATAATAACAGGAAAAATATATATCACAACTTAAGTTTGCCGTTATTTTTCTGTAATGTTTAAAGTCAACAAAGTCTAAAAAGTAAATAAAAAGCCTCATAATTTTGATACGATGTTAGAGTCTTTTCTTAAAATGAGCAGAAAAAAAAAACAGGCCCAGATTTAAAAAAAAAAAATCAGTGTCAGTAAATAACCCATGAATTCCAAATGCTGGAAAAGCTTTCCAACATACACGGAGCAGCTTCAGAACTGAACATAACTGCCCCTGGAAGTTTTGCCTGGCCTGGATTGCTTCCAGAAATAAGGGGTGCGTGGGCGTTATGCCTAATGTTTCAAGGAGTTTAGGGAGCTAAACGTGAAACACAAGAATAAGAAGACAACAAATATTACCCTCCCCCTTCTCTCTCTCCCTCTCTCTCTCTCTCTCTCTCTCTCTCTCTCTCTCTCTCTCAGCGTTGTCTCTTCGGATTTTAAAAATAGATCGTGACCTTTACTCTCTCTCTATCCTGTTTTGAAATATACATTATTTCAGTTCGAGGTATTCCTGCATTCTTACCTACTCTTTTCTGGTGTTTTATGGTTATTTCTTATTATTTGTTTTTTTTTTACTGTTAATGATTACAGATCTCCGGGTCATAGCTCGATTCCATCTCTGCCAACGCAGAAACAGAGGAATTTTCTTCTGGCGATAGAAATTCATTTCTCGGATCCCACAATAAGCTGTAGGTCCCGTTGTTAAGTAACCAATTGGTTCCTAGCCACGTAAAAAATATCTAATACTTCTGACCAGCCCTAGGAGAGCTGTTAATCAGCTCAGTGGTCTGGTAAAACTACGATATACTTCACTTTTTTTATTCGACATGAAGGCAGCGTGATATATTTACAAAGATTTAGTTATATCATTGTATTTATTATTTTCTGCTTGGGGTTAAGACTGGTAATATGGTTTTTGTGTACTTGTATTTTGTGTTAAATAACTTCAAGCTCAACAAAAGACGAACAGACCAGCACAAATCCACCATCGTAATTTTTCTTGTTTTTGACACAGCTAAAATGTCACACTCACACACACAACACACACACAAACACACACACGTACACAAAGGCTTCACGGGCGCCGCTGGTTGATTTGCTTGTTGCCTTCCTAAGAAGCCATGAATAAACTTTGCATGAATTTACAGCTATGTCTTATCCAGCCCAACACAAACCAAACATGGGTGATTTTGCTGAGAGGTAAAAGGGAAAAGGTATAAGAGAGACGGTTTTTGAGGTATCGGGCTCTGCTGTTATATATGTAGATTTAGCTGCTGATGCAAAGATTCGTTTCCATTTATACTGAGTGTTTGCAAGTAAGAGTTTATCACTTCATAGACTTAAACATTTATAGGTTAGTCTGATATAAAAAAAGTCCAAAAATTGAAGAAGCGATGTTCGAACAGTTTGATAAGACTAAAGCCGATAATTGAAGAACGACCCATTTCGAAATATGTTATAAAACAAAATCTAAAATTGAAGACACTCATCTATTGCGAAAAGGAACGTTTTTTCAATTTTGGATTTTGTTTTATATATCGAAATGGATCGTTGTTTGGATTTTTTTGTAAAACTAAAATCAAAATTTAAGCAACGATCCATTTGGAAATATGGAATAAAATGCAAAATTGAATAAACGTAATGTTTCGAAAGGTTTTATAACACGAAAACCAAAAATTGAAGACACGATCTACCCAAATCCGATTAAACGAGCTGTTTCGAATAGATTGATAAAAGGCAAAACTAAAAATTAAAGCAATGACCCATTTCGAATAGACTAATAAAAACAAAATCCAAAAATTGAAGAGTCGATCCATTTCAAAATGTATATAGAACAAAACTCAAAGATTGAAGAAAACGATCCATTTAGAATATTCTGATAAAATCAAAATAAAAAAAATTAGGAGTCGATCCATTCCAAAATGTATATAGAACAAAACCCCGAAATTGAAGAAACGATCCATTTCGTATAGACTAATAAAAACAAAATCCAAAAATTGAGGAGTCGGTCCATTTCAAAATGTACCATAGAACAAACCCCGTAATTTAAAAAATACCATCCATTTAGAATATTCTGATGAAAACAAAATCCAAAAATTGGGAAGTCGATTCATTTCAAAATGTATATAGAACAAAAACCACGAATCTCAAAAATCGATCCATTTCGAAACAAAACCCAAAGTAAAAATAAACCGAAAAAGTGGAAGAAAACCATCCATTTGTTCCATGATACAAGACGTTCAATTTGCGCGGGGCAAATAATTACTCTTAATGTCCTAATGGCACCTAATGGACTTCTCCTTTGAAGGGCGGGGCTGGGTGATGGGGGGACACTAATTGAGCCCCCATTTTGCCTCGATATGTTTCCGGAATTAGATTACGTCATCTCATTTTTCTGGGCGTGCTCGGTCCCTGAACTTCCCAGAAAGAGGTGCGTTTGTTTATGAAGGTAAAAGAAATTGTCTCAAAAGTAGAAATTTAATAGTAGTGCTTCTCATTTTCCCGTAAATTTTTGTCGTCTACGAACACAGACAAGGTTTTGTATATACCAGAACCACTAACAGTTTTGTGATTGGAATCGTTTGTTTTTGAAGGTAAAAAATTATCTCAAGAGAAAAAAATAGTATTGTTTGCATTTTCTACATACATTTCTGACGTCTAGTAAAGTAGATGGGTTTCTATATATGTGGGAATCATCGTGGCTTGAAAAAATATCTCAAAAAAAAAAAAAAAATAAATAAAGTGATCCTCGTTTGCTACAGGCATTTTTGACATTTAATAAAACAGGTATTGTTTTAGTTTTGTAATTTTTTTATTTTTATTTTTGTAATCTAATATCTTCATTACTCGTGTTAAGCTTAGTTAAGCGACCTACATCATTTCGTTTTATGGAAATCGTAAAATCATATTTTGATCAGTCTTAGCTTTCTTATTCATTTTTGTGACGTCCACACCAGGAATATAATTTTAGATGACGCTTCGTTGGGGTATCTCGTAAGGGTATCTCGTTTTGAATTCTTATCAAATACTCCTTTCCTTCCTTAACACCAAAGCCTAGAAAGGGCATTCAGTAGTGTGTTGAAATTCTCAGAATATAAAAAGAGAAAAATCTGAAATAGCTCAAAAAATTAAAATAGGAAAATCCAAAAACGAGGGAAAAAATTGAAGGAGAAACATTAAAATACAAATATTACAAGCTTACAAGGCGAAAGATATTGGCTTTATAAGAATGAGAACTGGGGAAATAGTTAAATAAAGCTTTTATTTTGACAAGAAACGATACAAAAATATCCAGAATCCTTGAGGGAAGAGTAAAGAAAAGAGGCTATTTCATACCTCGATAGCGAAGGTTCGAGACACGATCGTTCAGAACGGCAGTTCGATCTATTTTTAAAAATTCGCAGCGACAAATTGGATCGAGAATAAAGGAATATTTGTTGTCCTTTGATTCATGCCGTCTCTTCTCTAACTCCTAAACTCCTTGAAAAATTAGGCATAACGCCCACGCCGCCCTATTTTTGGAAGCACCGATGCCCACGCAAAACTTCGGGTCGCTATGATTTACGATTTTTTTTTTTTGGAACGCCCACGTTATCATTAAATCCCTTTATCTTTTCTAGTTCCGGTTGTTGTTTACATAGCCCACTTGATTTGTGTCAAGTGAATTTGCCCTTTTATATTCGCTGGCTTAGAATAATAACTTGCCATATTGAAGCTACACTCTTTACGAAGCAAAGTTCATAACAGGAGGTTTGAGAAAACTTTCAGTGTTATCAGATGTCTTTTCTTAATATTATTCATATTCATTTCACCTGCATGTGTATTTATTCACTGTATACAAAAATATACTCCTGATTGAAGAATTTCATTGTTATCAGATATCTTTTCTTAATGTTGCCATTCATATTGTTTTTACCTGCAAGTGTATTT
Organism: Macrobrachium nipponense; assembly: GCF_015104395.2. Taxonomy (NCBI): domain Eukaryota; kingdom Metazoa; phylum Arthropoda; class Malacostraca; order Decapoda; family Palaemonidae; genus Macrobrachium; species Macrobrachium nipponense. The sequence goes on from NC_061103.1 coordinate 45,426,037, forward strand.
ATTTACTATCTACAAAGATATATTCCTGTTTGAGGAATTTCATTGTTATTAGATATTTTTTCTTAATGTTAGTATTCATATATTCTTTTTGCTTGCATAAGTATTTATTCACTATCGACAAAAATATATTCCTGTTTGAAGAATTTTGAAGGTTAACTTTCATCTTTATTTTTCATTTCATCAGTTTCCCTTTGCTAATGTTGTATTCATATCCATATTGTTTGCATTTAATTATTATTGATCATTCCATTAATACACATGATCAAGAAAGACATTTCCTATCCTGTATCAAAATTGTGACTTTTTCCCTTTATTTTGATATAAGGTTGATTTTTCTCCCCAAACACAACACTTGTAAACAAAATTCACTCGGTGTCATTATTCCACGCGTCTCGATCGATCACTTGTAATTAAATCTAGGATAATTAATGAGTCTTTTACTGAGAGAGTTTATTGGACGGTGTGTGGTTTTGCGATGCTGTATATATATATATATATCTATATATATATATATATATATATATATAATATATATATATATATATATATAAAGAGTAAAACCACCGCACTTGTAAACATAAAACATCCTTTATTTTCTTATGACTACCGGTTTCGGAGTAACTGTCTCCATTATCAGGTCTATACAAAAACACAGAAATAAAAAAAAATTAAAAATCACTAAATTACGATCGATCATTAGAATGAAGAAATGTTACACAAAGGTTACATTGTATATATAATAAAAAAGTAATGTACAAGCATAAAAAAGGGAAAGGAAGCAATATTAAAAAAAATAAATACCTGCATCATGAAGGCATACAAACATACACACTAAAAATTTAAAAAACACAGCATCTCCGTGGACCTCTCGTTGTTACTGAGGGAAGGCTTCAACTTTAAAGTGTAGAGACTTTCTACTATTGCCAGCTCCATGGGGGCCACTCGACTAGAGAGAATGGAAAATGAATCTAAACCTTAGAGGGTGACTCACTTATTTTCTGCGTGATCCCGTATGGCACTGAATGGTGGTTTTGCTAACAGCCTGTTTGTCCTAACTGATCTTCCCAAGTGTTCAAACCATCGTACGCGTGCTTGGCGCTTTGTTTTCCCCACGTAAATTGCATTACAGCAATTGCACTGTATTTATATACAACATGAGACTGTAGTTCTGCGGGTACGATGTCTTGTAACTTGAACAAACCAACCAATAGTATATACTTAGGCTTGAAACACTACCCTAACATTAACTTGAGGATAAAATTTCTCTTAAAAGTTTTAGTAGTCCTTTTTAATTTTTAACAGAAAAACTCTTATTACCAATTAGTAAAACCATAGTAAAAAATACAGCACTGCTTAATTGGCTTTTAAAATGGAAACTTTCGGGAACAATAACTTTTCTAGCTGTTTACCAACATATGTATCTATGAAAGCAATATTAAAACCGTTTTTTTTAAGCATTTCTTTTATGAAAACTGAAATTCTGAATGAAGACTAAAATAATTTGAACAAATGTTAAAGGCACGGGTCCAACAAGTGTACAGACTAAATTGCGTTTATAAACTATAGGGATGAATGAAGAGAATTTAGTTGTGAGTCCTGTAAATGTTGGTTTCCTGTAAACTGATGTTGAAAAAAGTGTTATCGCTGTGTTTACTTACGAGCACGTCAAGGAAAGCTAAAGTATTATTGTTCTCTACTTCTGAAGTAAATTCAATATTTTGGTGTTTTGAGTTAAAATAATCAAGAAACAGGGTACATGTTCTTCAGGTATATATATATATATATATATATATATATATATATATATATATATATATATATATATATATATATATATTATATATATATATACCTATATATATATTCACAGAAGAGCATTAATTAAAATGAAATAATAATGCATGTTTTTCATGGCTGATTTTTTTTATTTTTTACTGAATTTTATTTATGGAAAAAATTTAGTCGGGGATCACACCTCTTTCATCTGGTTTCTAGATAAAAAAATAATATAAATATATTTGTTGCTTTTTGTAATGTAACCTATGAAACGCTTCATGAAATATATCTAAAGGTTTACAGGCTATTTGAAGCGTGTTTCATGCGATTACAAAATGATAAAATATTTGTAATTTCAGATCAACGTCACTCGATGCAACAAATGTGAAACTGAAGTAAAAAAAAAAAAAAAGCTAAATCACAAAATCATTGAGTAATTTTTTTCCCTTTTTTTTGTAGGTTGGGACATATCAATGTATCAGTAATCCTATGACTGAACAATGATGTAATCTAATAACTGTGTAGGGTTTTGAACATAATTCGGATTCGTGTATTTGTAACAGTGATAAAAATATGATATATCAACACATTCGAATATTTATCACTCTTATTATTATTTATTATTATATTATTATTATATTATTATTATTATTCATTATTATTTATTATTAGTATTATTTTTTAATTAATTAAAAAATTACAATATCTATATTATTATTAAAATAGAGAGATATACATGTTTTTCAATAACATTAAAAAACGCATCTTATGGACGTGATATATATGTATATATATATATATATATATATATTATGATATATACTATATATATATTATATATATATATATAATATATATATATATATATATATATATATATATATATATATATATATGTGTGTGTGTGTGTGTGTGTGTCTGTATATATTTCATTAGATATTATTTTTAGTGTTACTGGAAAATACACATAATAATAATAAAATAATAATAATAATAATAATAATAATAATAATAATAATAATAATAATAATAATATCTTTTCTATAGCAGGAACATTGAAAAAAAGACATATTTAATTATATATACTAGGTGTTGGCCCAGCGTAATTGGTGATGACTTCAATAACAAAACGCTTCTATTAAGTAATCCTTTAAAATAGTAATCTATTGATTTGATAATAAAATGAAAAAGAATGTTTTATGCCAATATGATTTCTTAATTTCTTAGAAGTTATACATAGTATTTATTAGAAGAATGTGTGGTAGGCTTAATGATGTTTACCTAATGTCACCCGCAAGAAAAAACTTTGGTACATTGATTTAGAAGATGCTACGTATACCTCACTGATTTTAAGGGTTGAGAAGATTACTCTCTGCACTTTGTTACCCTCAGTATATTTTCTTGGGGGGAGGACTGTTAACATTGAGGGAAGGAGCAACGCTCCCTTTACCAAAATTGAGAAGAGTTGTTATTAGGATAAGGCCGTTAGGATAAGCTACGCGGGAAGAGTGTGATGCAGAGAATTCACGATGTTTAGACCCGCGAACAACACTGACTTGGATTGTATCCAAAATGAGCCGCGGCCACTTCCCCTTCTCTCTCTCACCCCACCCCCACAACCGCACACCCGGGGGGCATGATTTCGAGAGCCATTTCGAAGATGATGATGATGATCATCATCATGATCTATGGAGACGGTGAGGCTGATGATGATGATTATGATAATGATGATAATGATGGTGTAGAAACGCCCCCTCGCGTTTTTCTTTAAATATTTGCACCTAGGAAATTTACAATTCCTGCCCCACTTGCCTAATTTCGTTCGGGGCTTGATTTATATAAACTTTGGCCTCAGGTAAGGTCTTGGGTCGAAAACATTGTTTACGTGAGTCGAAAGAGATGCAGGGGAATATTTCTGTACCTTGTAATCCCTTAGTCTAGAAGATATCTATAACAAGAAGTGAACTTGGGGTGGGGGGCCAATTTTTGAAGGGTATTTAGCGAGAATTTTATTTCGTTTCCATAAGAATCCAAGCAAGTTTATCAGGGCATGAATAGAAAATATTCATGAAAATGCTGGATTAAACAGAAGATATTTACGACGAGAAGTGAACTTGGGGAGGGGGTGGCCAATTTTTGATGGGTATTTAGCGACAATTTAATTTCTTTTCCATAAGAATCCAAGCAACTTTATCATGACATGAATAGGAAATAATATATTCGTGTATATAAATGCCGTATAGAATAACAGCATGGATATCAGTGATAAAATTTTAATATAATTATATCCAACCGTTTCAGATATGATACTTGATTTAATCTTGTCATTGTAATCATTACACAACCATTTGAATTTGTTGAAAGTATGTTTATGTATATTATATTTACCAAACTTGACTAAATATTTTTTGTTCATTTTTGAAAACGAACTTCTTCTAGTTAACAGATTATTTGTAAAGTAAGATGATGATTATATAAGTAACTAAACTGAATTAAATAGAGATAGAACAGGTTAAATAAAATAGATTTCTCTTAGAATGGCTCTATCTATAGGTGGAGGGTTACGTCTTCGAAGATCACTCTCTCTCTCAGAGAGAGAGAGAGAGAGAGAGAGAGAGAGAGAGAGAGAGAGAGAGAGAGAGAGAGAGAGAGGTTATTCTGATTAACACCCAAATACTCTTTCCTCGCCCCATTCAAAACGCAGTCATTGATTTCCATTCAAAATTCCCCTGGTTAGCAAAAGCGTCATTGTCGAGTGGTCCTTTTATTCCCAAAAGCCGTGACGGAGGCGGAGGTGGGCGGAGTGTTGCGGGTGTAGGTGGTGGGGGGAGGGCTACTTTTCCATCTGCAGAAACCTGATGTTCCTGTGACGTGTTGACAGAAATGCAATACCATGAAAAGCTTGAACCTGGCTCCCTAAAACAATGGGGATTTAGGTGACTGTCGTTTCAAATTCATATGAAAGCAGAATATTACACCTAGTTGCGATTTATGACTAATTTATTGAATTTATTAAGCTCTTAACCTAAGCACTGGGGCACTTTCGTCTATTCAGAGCTTCAGACAGTGATAAAAAGGGAGTTGGAGCGGTTGGACAGCAAGATTGCGGAGAGAGAGTTTGAAGTCGAGTGCAGCTTAGGGCCATAGGGACTCTGTAAACTGCCTTTCGTAAGTGCTTACAGTGCACCACGTGATGTACACCGAGAGCAAGACCCCCCTTTGGGGAATTTAGGTTAGCCAGTTAATTCATATGCATTAGCCCAGGGGTTCTCAAAGTGGTCGATATCGACCCCCAGGGGTTCATAGGATCATCCAAGGGGTCTATGAATAGTCAGGGGGTCAAAAGGGGGTTGTAGGAGAATTAAGTTACATATACTCGTACACCTAAAGTTTCAAACATATTTTCTTACTAGGTGTTACTTTTTTTTTTATCATACTGAATGTCAAGTACTAAACTAAATACTACTATAATTGATTCTGACATTGTTTTTTTATTGAGCTAATCTAGGGGGTCGATAGAAAATTTGAAACTTCATAAGGGGGTCGAGGAGTTAAAAAGTTTGAGAACAACCTGCATTAGCCCAACCTTAACGGCGTGAGCAGCTTGACTTACAAAATGAAAGATGTTCCCTAATCACCTTAGGTTTCCATAATTACCTCAGGTGAAAATTTGTTTATGGCGAATCTATCGTGATACGGGATAGTGATTACGCTAAAGGAAGGGATACGTATAAATGTTTACCTCAGGGGAAAGGAAGCGATAACATTAGGTAGAATCTTCTCTTATCATTAACGGTTTGGGTTCGATACCCCGATTTAGCAGCCATTTGCCTTTTTCATGTATTCCCGGAAGAAGCAGTTTTAATGCCAGGTGAAATTTGGATGCATTAGCGACTGTGCAAATGTGAAATGTATCGATTTCACTGAAAGTATTTTAAGGAACGCTAATTTACTGGTGGTTTACATTCGTTAAAAAAAAAAAAATAAATGAATAAAATAAAAAAAAGGGGGGGCCTTTTCGCTTACTCGGGGAGTAAGCCTACAAAATATTTTGTTGTTGTCGTTGTTGTTCTTGCTGTTGTTGTTCTTGTTGTAGGGTTGGGAAGCCCTATGGAAAAGCCTAATAAGGTCTGAAAAAGGTGTTCCGCGTCGAGTTAAAGATATAGGAAATTTGGGATAGGATATTTATGATTTATTTATTGGAATAAAAATGCAAAAAATGAATAATGTGAATGTTTATTAAACAGTACAGAACTATTATTCCTAATAAAATAGAGCGTATTTATTTTAATTTTCGTTGGTGAAACAGCACTCTATTTGACGGTAGGTTTTAGCATGCGCCCCGAATATGCTGGAGGCAGGATCACGCCTTGTTATCTTTATTTTCCTACCCTCCACTGCAGAAATAATGCATTACCTTGATAATATGCCTGTTTATTCTTGGTCATACGTGTAAGGACTCAAGACTCCCAGGGAAGAAAATTGACTCATTAGACTCACGAACTTCCAAGAAGTTTTCGAGTTAAAAGCTGCCAAGAGGATCCTTTAAAAAAAAAAAAAGAAGAAAAAGGTGTTTTGCAATTTTAAGATAATGAGCTCAAAGAAAACATTCACTAGAGTCTCCTAATTACTAGTAATGACCCGGTCCTTCGCAGCGAGCTTGTGAACTATAATTACGAACTGTAATTACTGTCTGTTATATGCTGGTCTGTTTACAGCGGATAATGATATTATCCGATTACAGCCCAGCCGATGTCTGGAAGTGCCAAAAGCGATAATCAAGCCATTTGTAAGTGGATTAAGTCTAAAGAATTGAGAACGTCTCTCGGAACACAAACTTTGTGTAAAAACCAGAAGTTATTTAGGCTCATAATCTGTAACCTCTGTAATACACACACCACACACACACAGAACCCTACTCCCCACACATACACACACACAAAACCCCCCTTTCCCTCATTGAATATAATTGCAGAAAGAACCTAGAGATTTAATTACATAATTGCAGCTTCTTGAAGGTGAAGATATTCATTCCTGTTGTGTTTATATTTTTGGTCAGCTGCTCTCTCTCTCTCTCTCTCTCTCTCTCTCTCTCTCTCTCTCTCTCTCTCTCTCTTTATATAAGTACTTTGCACAAGTTTCTTTTAATGTTGGGCCAAAATCACAATAACAGTTCGAGTAAATCATTACGAAGTAAAACTATACATGAAAAATATCAAGTTCAGAAATATATGAATAAAAAAGTAAATAGTAAATCATTAAACAAAAAACTATACATAAAAATAAATCAAGTTCAATAAAAAAGAAAAGAAATAAATAAAAGGAAATTGAGCAATATCTCTAAAACACCCTGGTTTCTAAAAAAATGCTTCATTACAAGAGACAGCAAGGCATAACAGTCACCCAAGTCCAAAGGCTCTCGCTTCCTTGCCAGTTTTCATTACCTTGGATAACAAGGTTAGCATATGACCAGCTCCTGCCTCTCTTTCCACAAGGTATTATCTTCAAAGGTTACTGATGGGTTTCAGCAAGTTATTTGGTTTTGAAGTGAAGGGGGTTGTTGTTTGGGGGAAGGGGGGTGTGGGGGTGTCAGGTATGCAAGCAAGATTTTTCGTTTTAGATGGTCATACAAAAGGAA
>NC_061103.1:45435950-45453450 GCF_015104395.2 Macrobrachium nipponense
AATAATGATAATAATAATAAAGTTCTAAAGGGTCCACAATAATAAAAAGTGTTAAGAGTCCGTGTATAATTTTTAAAGCTTTACAAAAAGCTTTCGAACCCTTCCCTGGGTTCATCTTCAGACGTCTCTAGTTTTTAAATTCACCTCTGTACATGTTGTAACTAATTGTTCATTTGGACTGAAGATGAACCCAGGGAAGGGTTCGAAACGTTTTTGTAAAGTTTTAAAAATTATACACAGACTCTTAGCACTTTTTATTATTGTGGACCCTTTAGAACATTATATATACTCTCGGGATAGAGAGTCTTTCCCTAACAACAACAACGACAACAACAACAACAACAATAATAATAATAACCTGAGGATTTTTTAACCCTTCATTACATGACTGACATCCTCGAATGTCTACATATGCAGCCTTGATGGAAATCCGTTTTGAATTATGTGTTAAATGGTAAATTATTTCTTGGTAAATTATTTCTTGAAGTTCAACCAGAGGTTATTTGGAGATTCTTCATAGCATGCTTGACAACCTCAAATGCTTCTGCAGAGATTATCATTTTTATTTTTAGTAGCAAAATCATATATTTTGTTCTGTTTAATTTTGCGCTGATGACCTTCTAGTACAAATCTGTTATCAAAATCATATTTCTTTTTTGGTTGAGGCTTTCTGTTCGTCCTAAAGTATTGAGTTTTGAATTCATTTATTTTTATAGTTTTTCCTGAGGCATTCTGTTTATTGGTTACCTTATAAATATTTGTTAACTGAAATCATATTAATGCTCTGTTTTGGTTGTAGCTTTCTGTTCATCCTAAGCTATTTAGTTTTGCATTGGTCACCTTCTAAATATTTGTTAACTGAAATCATATCAATGCTCTATTGTTTGTATGGTGCTTTTACGTTGCATGGAACCAGTGGTTATTCAGCAACGGGACCAACGGCTTTACGTGACTTCCGAAGCACGTCGAGAGTGAACTTCTATCACCAGAAATACACATCTCTCACTCCTCAATGGAATGGGCGAGAATCGAACCCGCGACACCGAGGTGGAACGCTAATACCATACCAACCACACCGCTGAGGCGCTCAATGCTCTATTGTGATCGTAGCTTTTTTGGTCTACTCAGGATCTCGGAGAAAATAATCAATAAACCTTCTCGGGGCTTTGCCAGTTTACGACCCTGATGGTAGAGTCAAGGACGAGGTAGTTCTGGCAAGAGAAGCTGGAAACCAGAAGGAGAATAGTACTTATGACTCCAGTACATAAAAGTGAGTTTTCACTGAGCACCTCCTACAACCGTGTACATTAAATTCTACAGGTTTCCGTTTAAGTTAATAAAGCAATTGATGGTGATTCGCGATTTACGCTTTTCGTTCTTACTTTATTAAATGTTCTTTAATAGAGAACTAACTCATAACCATTCCTATCGTGGTGCCTTCAAAAGGGACGATTTCCTAGCTTAGGATTCCTATTTGAAACGAGATTCTCAACAGTTAGAATATTCGCCAAAAGTTTAAAATGATGAAAAACACAAATGCCATCACATGGAATAAAGAAATAATAAAAATAACCACAATAACAAAATGAATGAGAAAATTTGAACAACCGAAACATTGATTACAATATTATCGAAAAGGTCAGAATTCAAAAAAGGCATAAATCAAACCATAGGGAAAAAAATGAATAAAAATAACCACAACACAAAATGAATGAGGAAAATCGGAAGAGAAACATTATGAATAAGCAATTAAAAAAAACCATATCTTTGTTCCTTTCATTGTCTCTCATCAATATGCAGGATACAAAGATGCTCTCGTGCCATTCTCGAAAGTTCTCTCTTCCTCTTGAGAGAACTATATATTATGATTCTCTCATAATGATGATTCCCTGGGTCTCGAAGTTCCCAAAACAAGAGAGAGAGAGAGAGAGAGAGAGAGAGAGAGAGAGAGAGAGAGAGAGACCACGCGTAACAGGGATGGAATGCTGGGTTGCTCTTCCAACGGCGAAGATCGAAAGATATTATCTTAGGGGTTACCTATTTTATCTCGAAACACATTCCTTACTTCCCATTCAATTTCATGGTCTTTGTTGATGGTTCGTGAACCCTTAGACGTCATTATTATTATTATTTATTATTATTATTTATTATTATTATTATTATATTATTATTATTGTTTTTTTTTTTTTTTTTTTTTTTTTTTTTTTTTTTTTTTTTTTTTTTGCTCTATCACAGTCCTCCAATTCGACTGGGTGGTATTTATAGTGTGGGGTTCCGGGTTGCATCCTGCCTCCTTAGATCCATCACTTTTCTTACTATGTGTGCTCTAGTTTTACTAGATTCCTTTTTCAGGGATTTCTTGGGATCGTGCCTAGTGCCTCCTATGATTATGGGTACGATTTTCCACTGGCATATCCCATATCCTTCTTATTTCTATTTTCAGATCTTGATACTTATCCATTTTTTTCCCTCTCTTTCTCTAACTCTGGTGTCCCAATGGTATTGCGAACATCAATGAGTGATACTTTCTTCTTGACTTTGTCAATCAACGTCACGTCTGGTCTGTTTGCACGTATCACCCTATCCGTTCTGATACCAATAGTCCCAGAGGATCTTTGCCTGATCGTTTTCTATCACTCCTTCAGGTTGGTCCTCGTACCACTTATTACTGCAAGGTAGCTGATGTTTCTTGGACAGGCTCCAGTGGAGGGCTTTTGCCACCGAATCATGCCTCTTTTTGTACTGGTTCCTGTGCAAGTGCCGGGCATTCACTTGCTATGTGGTTTATGGTTTTTCATTTTTCGTATTGCACTTCCTACATATGGGAGAGATGATTTTTATTTCCGTCTATTGTTCTTTGAAACATATCTGGTTCTTAGGGCCTGATCTTGTGCCGCTGTTATCATTCCTTCAGTTTCCTTCTTTAGCTCTCCCCTCTGTAGCCATTGCCAATTGTCATCGCTGGCTAGTTCTTTAGTCTGTCTCATGTACTCTGTATATTTCTGGGTCTTCGTCTACTTTTATCTGTCCTTCTTCCCATGCACTCTTTAGCCACTCGTCTTCACTGGTTTTCAGATATTGCCCCGAGTGCTCTGTTCTCGATGTTGTCGCAGTCCTCTATACTTAGTAGTCTTCTTATCTCCTTCCTTTCGTGTTATGTATAGTCTGTCCGTATTTGCTCTTGGGTGTTAGTGCTTTGTGTATTTGTCATATGTTTCCTGGTTTTCTGATCTATGGCTGCGGAGTTCTGCCTTCGTCCATTCCACTTTTCCTGCGCTGTATCTGATTACTGGACACTGCCCATGTGTTTATGGCTTTTATCATATTTCCGGCGTTGAGTTTTGACTTGAGTATCGCCTTCCTTGAGTCTCTGCATATATTCTTTCCCTGATCGTGTCCTTCATCTCTTGGTGTTTTTTTATATACCCCTCCTTCCATTATTCCCAGGTATTTGTATCCTGTCTCATCTATGTGTTTGATGTTGCTCCCTATCTGGTAGCTTTATCCTTCAGTTCTCGTTACTTTGCCTTTTTGCATGTTGACTAAGGCGCATTTTTCTATTCCAAACTCCATCCTGATGTCCCCAGATACAATCCTTACAGTCTGGATTAGGGGTATCTATTTCCTTGATGCTCTTACCATCACAGCTTGATGTCGTCCATGACATCAGATGGTTGATTCTGTTGCCTCTTTTCTTGAGTTGGTACCCGGCATCCATCTTCTGTAGTACTTTTGTCATGGGAATCATGGCTACTAACGAAGAGTAGTGGGGACAGTGCAGTTGCCCTGGAAGATCCCTCTCCTGATATTAACCTCTGCTAGTCTTATTCCAGAGCTTGTAAGTATTGTATTCCAGTTGCGCATTGTATTTTTGAGGAAGCTGATGTGTTTTCCTCTGCCCCATATATTTCAGGCAATTCTATTAGCCATGGTGTGTGGTATCATGTCGAAGGCTTTCTTATAGTCTGATCCATGCCATGCTTAGGTTGGTTTTCCTTCTCCTATGTCGTTCATATTATTATTATTATTATTATTATTATTATTATTATTATTATTATTATTATTATTATTATTATTATTATTATTGTTTTCGTAAAGAATTAATACAGTAATCATTGTATCGAAGAGACAAATGCTTTAAATTTCCTGTTCTTGCCGCTGGTTCGTGAACAGTGTTATTATTATTATTATTATTACATTATTATTATTATTATTATTATTATTATTTCGTAAAGGTTGGCTTCACAGTAATGTTTCTATCCAGTAGATAAATACAATTCATATCATATTCTCTTATAATAATTGCAATAAGATAGGAAATAATTATGACTTTCGTAAATGCTTCACATAATGTTGCAGTTCAGTGGATATTGCAATTCATAATCATATTGCAATATGATGGAAATTTCCAGATTTCGAAAAGGGAAATAATACATGTAAAAGTTTACGAGAGCTTTCTCACCTCTCATCTTCATTTCTTAATTATTATTATTATTATTATTATTATTATTATTATTATTGATTATTTATTATTATTATTATTATTATTAGTTATTATTATTATATTCCCTTACTCGTACCCTTTCTTTTTATTTTCTTATATCAGTAATATTGTCATTTATTATCATTATTATTCCTTTACTCGTGCCCTTTTTATCCTTCTATTATTATTATTATTATTATTATTGATTATTATTATTATTGTTATTATTATTATTATTATTATTATTCCCCAACAATCACGCCCTTTTCATCCTCAAATCAGAAAAAACGTCATGAATATTCTCCAAACCCCCCCCCCCCAAACCCCCCCAAATTAATTGACATCACCCCAACGCCCCCACCCACCCCCACCCCCCCCCACCCCTCCCACATCACCCCCTCACGTGAAGCACGCCCTATAAAGCCTTTTATTTTCACATTTCTTCTTCTTCTTCTTCTTCTTCTTCTTCTTCTTCTTCTTCTTCTTCTTCATTAGTTATTATTATTATTATTATTATTATTATTAATTTCCTAAAAAAATAGTACGCCACTCTTTAACCTCCGCATTCCCCCCATCCCCACCTCACCGTGAGCACCCTATAAAGCCTTTTTATTCACCAACCTTCTTCTCTTTCTTCTTCTTCTTCTTCTTCTTCTTCTTAAGAATTTCCTAAAATAATAAAACACTCCGGTTTCCAGCGCAGAGTTTTCCCCTTATCTCGAAGCCAAATATTTACTCTTCAGGATCCAGGTCGTTTGTTATCATCAGTCATTTGTGATTGTCAGCAAACATTTGCCCCCCCTCCCCCCCACCCCACGGGGGGGTGGGGGGGGGGGGGGGGGGGGGTGGGGGGGGGGGGGGGCGGCGGCGAGGACTGTGTGTGCAGAAGACACCGGGCGTGAATTACCTTGTATCTTGGTTCTTGGAGGACGTGGGTGGGTTGCGTGAATGGAATTGTTTTCAGACACTTCAGTATCTAGAAGACTCGAGGCACGATTGTTTTGATTGTACAACGAGAAGGAATATAGACGCTTGGCGTTTGATTGTTTGTTGTATAAATAAAGTCATGTGAAAATATTTCAACAATCTAGATTGGAGTAAATCAAAGTTTAGCATCAAAAAAGAAAATAAGTAAGAATTAATTGTCTAATCCCTGTGTTGATTTCAAGCTGTAACCCCAAAACAAAAGATATATATGTATATATATATATATATATATATATATATATATATATATATATATATATGTGTGTGTGTGTGTGTGGTGTGTGTGTGTGTGTATGTATTATATACTATATGCAGTTTTTTCCACTAAGTTCTTTTAATACTTATTATTTTGTTAAATTAAATATTTGAAATAATGATACTACTACTACTACTACTACTACTACTACTACTACTACTACTACTACTATAATAATAATAATAATAATAATAATAATAATAATAATAATAATAATAATAAGAAGAAGAAGAAGAAGTAATAATAAACTGTTATATATAATAACACTTTATTATTATTATTATGATTATCATTATTATTATTGCTTTCTCTACGTAAGAAAATGCAACATCAAAAGAGCGAAACAACGAACAGGAGAATTAATAACAAAAAAAGGCTGACATACGTCTCACAGCAACCCACGTCACTTTTTATAAAGTGGCTTTTCAGATTTTTTTTTCGCTCCTTCTTTCATTTGCCAACAACTACTTGATATAAAAGCTTCCTCCTCCTCCTCCTCCTCCTCCCCCCCCCCCCCCCCCCCCCCCCCCCCCCGAAGATAGTTTACTTCGGCAAGCTGCAGAAGGAGGAGAAGGTAGTTTTTTTGTATATTATTATTCTTATTTTTGGGAAGGATTTCTCCTCCTGGAAGAGACAGAGAGAGAGAGAGAGAGAGAGAGAGAGAGAGAGAGTGAGTTTCCGCTCGTCGCGTTCAACTTAGCCCGTTCGATCTTCCTCCTCTGTTTTCCCACAAACAAGAATTGACAGCTCATAAGTTCCGAGCTAGCTACAAAGTGTATGCGTGTGTGTGTGTGTGTGTATGTGTTTTTTTTTCCATGGAAGGTGTTCCAGTTTGTTAGATAATAATTTCATCGTTGTCTTACCCATGGTAAAGTTTTTTATTTTTTTTTTATTTTATAATCTAGGTTGTTTAAAATATTTTAATTTATTTACAAAGGCTTTTGAAGTGTTTTTTATTTGTTTTTGCAAAGGCTTTTGAAATGTCTTTTTGTTTTGTTTTGCTTGCAAAGGATTTTGCAGTGTTTTTTTTTTTCTCTTTTGTGGCAAAGGCTTTTGATTTTTTTTTTAGAAAGCCTTTCGATTTGTTTTTCTTTTCGTTGTCAAAGTCTTCTGGTATGTTTTCTATTTCTTGTCTAATTCATTACTTATTTAGCCGTTATATCTTTTACGATTTACTTCTAACATTCCTTTCTTAATACAGCTGTCCAAAACACATAAAAGAGAGAGAGAGAGAGAGAGAGAGAGAGAGAGGAGAGAGAGACTTCTTAATTTTTCTTTGAACTATTACAACACGGACGTTGCATTGATAGGTTAGGTTTGTAAATAATGAAATAGAACGGCTGAGAGAGAGAGAGAGAGAGAGAGAGAGAGAGAGAGAGAGAGAGAGAGAATGCTGAAAAATCTTAAACTGTTCGCGTAAATATTTATCGTCACACGTATGTTGCAGTGATAGAACAATAAATAATGGGGTAGAACACACACACACACAGATTGAGAGAGAGAGAGAGAGAGAGAGAGAGAGAGAGAGAGAGAGAGACTGATAACCAGAGAGATGAGATAAGCCTTACCCTCCCAGATTAACAAATCCCTTTTAACTCATATTTGACGACCCAGCGGAGAAGGGGGGCAACGCAGCTCACTGCATTACCCACAGTCCATTTACCCCCGGCGATGGCCCCATGATTATGGACCCTATGGGTCCCCGGATGTTTAGCTCCCTCTTCGAGGGAATTTGGAGGCCTTATAGCTTCCTCTTCGAGGGAAGGGGAGAATCTGAGGCCTTGTTGCCTCTATTGATTTTTGTCATGGTTCGCTATCTGGGCTTTTATGGTCTTGTCGTGTGCTCAGGATTGATTTTTAACACTTTCTTCTTCTTTATGGGGGGGGGGGGTGGAGAGGGAGTCGTTGGGGGGGAAGGGGTGAAATCCTTTAACACCCACGCCAAAGCGGCCTTTTTTTTTTTTTTTTTTTTTTTTTTTTTTTTTTTTTTTTTTTTTTTTTTTTTTTCTTTTTTTTTTTTTTTTTTTTAAGGTCGGGAAGTGGGGGGGTGAGGTGGGTGGGGGGGCATGAGTTAGGGTGGGGGGGGGGGGCATGATGTGAGGGCTCTGACAGGGCTGCGGATAGACTGCGAGACTGACAGGTTTGATATTAGACTGAGAGACTGTCAGACAGACTGACAGATAGACTGAGAGACTGAGAAACAGACTGGGAGACTGACAGACGGGCTGACAGATAGACTGAGAGACTGACAGATAGACTGAGAGACAGACTGGCAGATAGACTGACAGATAGACTGAGAGACTGAGAGACATGCTGACCGATAGTCTGAGAGACTGACAGATAGACTGACAGATAGACTGACAGATAGGCTGACAGGTAGACTGAGAGACAGACTGACAGATAGACTGAGAGACTGAGAGACAGGCTGACAAATAGACTGAGAGACTGACGGTCAGACTGAAAGATAGACTGACAGTATAGAGCGAGGACAGACTGCAGATTAAGACAGACGGATAGGAACTGGGTTGGGGGGAGAAGAACTGAGAGGACTGCTGACGATAGTCTGAGAGACTGAGAGACAGGCCTGACAAAGGATAGTCTGACAGTATAGACTGACGATAGCTTGAGAGACCGAGAGACAGACTGACAGTAGCTGACGTAGACTGAGAGACAGACGACAGATAGGCGACAGTAGACTGAGACATGACATGACAGAGGATGCTGGACTGAGGGTAGCTAGAAGCTAAATAGACTGAGAGCTGACAGGTAATGACAGATAGACTGACAGATAGACTGACTGATAGACTGAGAGACAGACTGACAGGTAGACTGACAGATAGACTGAGAGACTGACAGACAGACTGACAGACAGACTGACAGATAGACTGAGAGACAGACTGACAGATAGACTGAGAGACTGAGAGACAGGCTGACAAATAGACTGAGAGACTGACGGTCAGACTGACAGATAGACTGACAGATAGACTGAGAGACAGACTGACAGGTAGACTGACAGCAAGACTGAGAGACTGAGAGACAGGCTGACAGACAGACTGCGATACTGACGGACAGGCTGACAGACTGACAGATAGACTGACAAACAGACAAGTAAACAGGAAATGGCATTACCTCATCGAGGTAAATTCTTTGTTAAAGGAGCTTTAAAAACGTGGGCTGGGTTGGAGTCGGGGATGTGAATCCTATAATAGCGCCCACGCTGCTGGGGTTTCCCCCCACCCCCCCAAATAAAAAGGTAAATTTTGGTTAGAAGCTCAGTAAATTCGAACATTTATCTGAAACTTGAATTTGAATGGATTTTTCCGGAAGCACTTGGCACAAAAAGTATATCCAAAGTCTCGGATGACAAACATCATCTCCCCTTTAATAATCCTTCAAACATTTTCTATTAAATATCCATTTACATCATTACTTAGAGTCATCTCAGAATCATTTCTCAAGAGCTGTATATCTCATCTTTACCATCAAACATGAAATTAATAAATTCTAGATATACAATTGTGTACCTTCACATATGATAATAAATTTTCATATCTAATTATTCAATGTTTGTATAAGTAATGGATTCCTGGAATAATCAGCAATGCAAATCAATTAAGGAAAATAAGTATATCCGTTTATCACAGATGATTTTATATAGTTTTTTCCTTTTCATATGTAATTACTATATATATATATATATATATAATATATATATCTACACACACACACACACACATATATATAGTATATATATATATATATATATATATATATATATATATATATATATATATATATATATATATATATATATAGTAAGGCTCACCGTCCGATAGCTGCCCGTTTTTGCTCTTCAAACAAGGGGTTTTCAAAATGTACCGTATTTCTTTATAGCGTTATGTTAACTGGCCCTATCTCGTAATAGATAAAATCCTGTTCATTCTTACAGAGATAATTTCACCAGGGTAAAGAGTTTTGTGATTCTAACGCCAACTTTATAACCACGAGGCCATACAATCCGTTAGACCAAATTGACTGTTGGTTTTTTTTTTTCACTAAATAACAAGATATTAGGCCCAAAGCTGTTTTCCATTTTTCATTTCGGTAAGTTCGCGTAAATGCTGATAATTGTCGAGAATCTCTCTCTCTCTCTCTCTCTCAAATCATCTCAGCTCTCTCATCTCTCTCTCTCTCTCTCTCTCTTGTCTCTCTTCTGGAAAGGATAGATATCCTCAGTAAGAAATGATCGAGAATCCTCTCTCTCTCTCTCATCTCTCGTCTCTCCATCTCTCTCTCTCTCTCTCTCTCTCTCTCTCTCCTGGAAAGGATAGATATCCTCAGTTAAGAAATGATCGAGTATCTCTCTCTCTCTCTCTCTCATCTCTCTCTCTCTCTCTCTCCTCTCTCTCTCTTTTCCTGGAAAGGATAGATCCTCCTGAGTAAGACAAATGATTCGCGAATCCTCTCTCTCTCTCTCTTCTCTCTCTCCTCTCTACTCTCTCTCTCTCTCTCTCTTCTCCTCTCTCTCTCTCTCTGGAAGGATAGATCTCCTGAGTAAGAAATGATCGAGAATCTCTCTCTCTCTCTCTCTCTCTCCCTCTCTCTCTCTCTCTCGGTCTCCTCTCTTCCTCTCTCTCTGGAAAGGATAGATCTCCTCAGTAAGAAAATGATGGGAAAAAAATTATTTTTTATAATGCAAAATGATTCAATAAATTATAAGAATTTAGTGAATTTATGGATATTCTGAAAACTGAATTGTATTTTTAATTATGTGGCACGTTCATACCAAATTAAATAACAATTCAAATTCTTCAGAAAAAATCCTGTAAAAAAATTATCTTTACTAAGATACTTGTCCTGTTTTACAACTGTGATTTATAAAAAAAAAAAATATCGTTCCAGATTAATACCTCTTATGACAATTACTTGAAGGCCAGGACAAAGTAGTTCAGTGTGATGATTACTCCTCCCAAAAAGTTCGAAATCAGGATTTACACTTTGCGATATTAGATATTTTCTTATTTGTAATGATCATTTTTAGAGAGAGATATTCATTTATCTGTTTTACACGATTTTTCGCCAGTGTTGTAAATTCACAGCCTTTGTAAATGGGGATCTATTTTACAACGAGTAATAATAATAATAATAATAATAATAATAATAATAATAATAATAATAGTAGTAGTAGTAGTAGTAGCAGCAGTAAGCATTGCCAAAAATGGGAAAAAATCCATAAGAAAAAATAAATAGTGAGAACAAATTCGCCACATCCAGTTTCCCCACAAACTTTATAACACCTATCCAGGATGCTCTTATTTATATATATATATATATTTTTTTTTCTATGTCCACAGTCAGTGTTATATCAAAAAGAGGACTACTGTCGGGTGATATACAACTCGAAACACGTTTTGCCCTAAACTTTTTGGTCAGTTTTGTTAGAGGGGACGGGGGGGGGGGGGGGGGGGGGGGGGGGGGTGTGGAGTCGGGGGGAGGCGGGGAGGGAGGGGGGGGAGGGAAGGGGGCGAGTTTGTACAACTGTTGAAATTCTGGACTTCTGCTGATATGAAAGTGGTCGTGTAACATTGTCAGAATGCAAAGGTTTAAAAAAAAATAAAACATTTCTAAATGTTTTAGATTTTGACAGGAATATTCCTCTAAATCTTTCCCTTTTAATATGGAATTGTATGTTCCCAACTTAATAAATCACCTTCTCTATGGTGTTCTGGATATGAGAGAGAGAGAGAGAGAGAGAGAGAGAGAGAGAGAGAGAGAGAGAGAGAGAGAGTAAAATCAATTATTCATTATAAATTGTGTAAGATTCATCATGATTCATGTAAAATCATTATTTTTTGTAGACCAGTCACAATAAAGCAAAAATATCTGTATTGTCTTTTAACCTTGACCTCGAATCTTGAGAAAGAAGTATTGTTTTAATTCCTATTTAAGTGGAGATTCATATTAAATAACTCCTTGTAGAACTTAAGATATTTTTTTCTCATCTCTGAAATAACCTTTAAACGTAACCATGAATCTTGAGAAAGTAGTATGTTCTTAATTCCTATTTAAGTAGAATTTATATCAGATAGTTCCATGTCGCATATAACATTTTTCCTTGCTTCTAAAGTCATAATCTCTATTTTATCAGCTAATAAATGAAATAAACATCATGATAATCTGAAAACAATTCGTAAGAAATAGTTTCATGCAACATGCGACATGTTTTTTTCTCTCTCATCTAAAATCGTAACTTTTATATTTTCATCTGTTTATAAAATCGCTATGAGCTTCATAGTTACTTGGAAAGATTATATACGAGACAAACCTCTAAGATCGCATGTCTCTGTTTCTATTCTGTCAACTTACATACCTCGGTAAATTTTATGATTACGTGTAAAAAAACATAGAAAAGGTTAACCTCTTAAGATAGTTTTTTTTTTACTTCTGTTTTATCAATATATAAACCCGAATAAACGCCTTGCTTACCCGCGAGCAACACAGACGACGTAAACCATAAACCGCCAAAGGGTAGTCCAAGCTCCGCTGAATCGCTAATCTTCGTGGGAATTCGGGAATCATCTCTTCAATTCCATGAGACCGTCGTAATTGATTTTCCCTTTCGTGGTCTATGAACAGGATCGGGGATGATACTGTTTCTCGCTATAAATCATCCGGGAGATTGCCTACCTTGCCAGTGTCAAAGGGGATTTATGCTAAAATCAGTTCACATTGATTCTGGTGATAGGAGTTCACTCTCGACGTGGTTCGGAAGTCACGTAAAGCCGTTGGTTGGTCCCGTTGCTGAATAACCACTGGTTTCATGCAACGTAAAATCACCATACAAACCAACAGTCCAGTCAGCTAGAAGGATCCACTTGCAATCTTTCTTTGCTAACCTAACCGGGACTTTCTGTCTTTTTTTTTTTATTCAGTGAATGAGTATAAAAGTAAATGTTTTCCTTTTTACTTTCCCAGAGAACTTAAATTATTATCAATCCACTTTGAGATCCAGTCAGCTATCAAGATCCACTTACAATGTTTAAAGCTAAATTTTTCTTTGCTAACCTAACATGGATTTTTTTTTATTCAGTTAATGAGTATAAAAGTAAATATTTGCCTTTGTACTTTTTAAGATAACTTAAGTTTTATCAGTTCACTTTGAGATCCAGTGAGCTATCAAGATCCACTTGCAATGTTTTGAGGCTAAACTTATATTTGCTTGTATGTGTACTTTGCTTTTTATCAAATTATTGAAAATGAAATAAAAAATATGCAATTTCCCTGGTACTTTCTTTAAGCGAAATTTTTCGTAGGTCCTGTAAGGCAGACTTTGATTTTCTATCAAGTTAATGAACGTGAAAATTAGGCATTTTCCTTTTCATATTTCAGGTTCCTTTTATAAAACGACACTATACAGCTGTCGAAGTAACTCTCAATTAAAACGGATAACTGATATCTCAGATCTGCCCTTAAATCTTTCTTGTCATAAACCTTCATTTGTTTTTCCTTATTTATTTATCATTGAATTATTTTTACCTCATTCGATTCCTTAATTCATAAGCTACTATTCCTCCGCCTTCCTCTTATTTTTAAATATTGGAATCTAATGGAAATGTTCAGATTGTATTAGTAAACCCAGATTCATTCTTCTCCGAATCGTAGGAAGAATATTTACCTTTTAAAGCATAAGTTAATAATTGTTGTCTCTTCTGCTGTTCTTCATAAGCTTATGAATATTATTCGTCTTGTTTAAAAATATAAAGCTGAAAGAAAATAAACATCATTTTACTTCATTCTACTCTGAAAAATATGGAGAATATTACCACTGGCCATATTCATACCTTGTAAATCATTGTCTCCTTAAGCTTATTGTGGTTATTATCCTTAGGTTTACAGACGAACTTGTTTACTGGAAATGCTAAAGATGAAGGGGTGGGAGGGCGAAGCCTCTCATTAAACCGGATCCGTGTATAGACAGGGAGCCTTAATGAAGCCACTTAGGCTTCGTCTGCGACCCCCAGGAACGATTGCCTCTCGTCCGAGGAACGGTAGACTTCAAAACACTTCTGTCTATATTCATGAGTATCTTTAGGTTTCTGACTGCATATTTACATATTTTTTTAGGATATTTGACAATTTGAGAGTTTTCTATATATATATATATATATATATATATATATATATATATATATATATATATATATATATATACTATATATATATCGAGCTACAAATGTCCTTTAATATCTAATTCACTCTACCTCGGAATTAATATAATTTTTTTCATATGATGCTTAACCGAGGGGTAATTTTATTAGGCGATTATGGAATTGTTCGGCGCCCGAGCGCGAACCCAGGACACCATACAAATCCAGGAACGTCAGTGAAGCTATTTACCCACTCCACCACCGCAAGAGGCTATAAGTTAATGCCGTCTCTCACCCTCAAATACCTTACGCGATCAGGTATTCGCTGATTTGGAGCCAGCATTAACCCACCTCGACCTCGGTAGTGTTGTTAGTGCATATGACAGCACGTTTGAGGGTGAAGACGGCTCTTATAGCCTCTTGCGGTGGTGGAGTGGGTAAATAGCTTCCACTGACATTACTAGATTTGTTATGGTGTCCTGGGTTCGTGCCCCGGGCGCCGACAATTCTATTATCGCCTAATAAAAAATAATTCCCCTTCGGTTAAGCATATATGAAAATATATTAATTCCGAGGTAGAGTGAATTAGATATTAAGGACATTTGTAGCTCGATGTATGTATACGAATCACGGTAATGTGATATGACGTGTATCTATATATATATATATATATATATATATATATATATATATATATATATATAATATAAGTATAAAAGGCCCATTAAAACAATCTGGTTTAAAACTAAGGACTATATTTCGGTGGACTAGTTTTCACACTTATCCACTGAAATATAGTCCTTAGTTTTAAACCAGAGTGTGAATGGGCCTTTTATACTTGAGACGTATCCTGTTTTAATATATATATATATATATATATATATATATATATATATATATATATATACGTATATATATATATATATATATATATATATATATATATATATATATATATATATATATATATATTGTAAGGTTCAGTGCTTGTTATTGTTGGAACAAAACGTGTTCTGTCGTCGTTCCCTTGTTGAAGGTGCCCTCCTTACCCAGTAGTGCTTGTTTTTCTTTGTAAGAGGTGACTTTTGCTCCTTGCATTGTGATTAACTTTAGTCAGGTTTGGGATAGCAGCGAGTACAGATCTCGACATCATAGCAGCTTGGAGTTGGAGAATGTTGGAACTGAAGGTATTTCGCTACCTGTGGCCCTCTGCAGTTCGAGGATGGTTTTTGATGGCTGAACCTTGTCCATCGGAGGAACGGTGTTGTTCCTGTTTGACAGCAGACTTGCTGTTGCCTTGACTCTGGCGATCATCTGTGTGTATTTTGGAGATGTTCCTGTTGGCCGTCATAGGGCGGATATTTCGATGATCGTGCAGCAGTTCAATGGTGTTTGTCCTCTTGGACCTTTCGTGGTCTTGACATCTCGGTGTAGATTGTCGTGGTATTTTTTCGACTGCACGAGGGTATGTTAAACTTAATTCTCCAGATAATGTTGTATTGTTACCTTGTCATTTTGGTACAAGCAATTTGGTATTTGTGCTGCTTGATTTATTATATTACCCCTTTAGCTATTGGTATTTATGTTGTTAAAGTATTTCAATGTGTGCATTTATGCTTCGTAACTTTTTCCATATTGTATGTATTTATGCTGCTTAAAGGTTTCCATGTGTAATGTATGAAGGTTGTTGTACCATTATATTAAAGCTGTGGGTGCATTTCTTTATGCTGTCGTGATTTTGTTGTTGTTGTAACTAAAGAATTTAACAAGTGTTGACTGTAATTTGAGATGTTTACTGTTCATTATGATGTTTATTAAAGTAACCTTTATTTATGCTACATCTGTTATTGACTCTTGCTATTTAACTTGGTAATGTATATTTTTTTGGACCAGACCTGACTCGCTTGTATATATGTGAATAATTTAGGCTTAATAAAGTAGTTTTAAGGTTATTCTGCTGTTTTGTTGAAGTCCTTTTCCCGTTGTTACCTCTGCCCCTGCCAGACTTTCCAGTCCCATTATCAATTTTCTTAATTTATTTTTTTGAACCTGTATGGAGCTCATGGCTGACCATAACAATATATATATATTCCACGTTGTTATATAAATCTCAGCTCGTAAGTTACTACGTTACATAAGAAACCGCCAGTAGTAACAGGTCAATACTATCTATTCCTATTAGTATGTTAATATAACTGCTTCTCGAAGGGGGTTACAGGTACATTCCGTTGATTAAAGATTTTTTTCTGTATATTGGAAATTGATGATATAAGTTGGTTTCTTAAAAGAGTCGTCGATTTTTTTTTTTTTTTTTTTTTTTTTTTTTTTTTTTTTTTTTTTTTTTTTTTTTTTTTTTTTTTTTTTTTTTTTTTTTTTTTTTTTTTTTCAATATAATTTTAATACAAACATAACGCTAAAGTTACGATTAGTAGAATGTTCAGGTAACTGAAGACCAGCTTATCTTCCCATTGAATAATTGGAAATAATGAATTTAGATAACTAGTAATAATCCCTCATTACTGATATAATAATTCTTGCTGTGGGAGCCCCAACAGATTTGCTAGTCAAGATAATCCAGAGAGCAGATAAGAATATTTTCTTATCACAAAACAAGATAATTCAGATACGAACTGAAATATGAATCTAAAACCTTCATCATACCCAAAGCAAAATATAAACCGACCCTTGAAGGCCCAAGAATTCCCAGCAAATGACGCAAGCAGCCGAGCAGCATCAGACGACACAAACCAGGTCGATACGTCATTTGAGATCAAGATCTCTGAATTCTTCTAGATCTCTGAACTGCCTCATTAGCCGAACGAGCTGAAGGCGGTGGAGTACCGTGAAGGACCCAATTTGGAACCTTCACCTGAATTCCAAATGCGAGCAGTGAAGGACAAGTGAAAGCCCTTTTCAGATAACGAAGGTGTTTTATTATAGGTAAACTTTATTTTTTATTTTTTTTTTTATTTTTTTTGTGCCTGGAGTGAAGTCTCGTTTGGAAGTCGAGTGGGTTGGTTATCAAACTTCTCCCATTTGTTGTTCGTTTTTATAAACATTCACTAAATTTGCGAGTGTGTGAGGACATTAATGTTTTCAGACCTTTACACCTTTATGGAATGTTGTGATGAAATAGGTTATTTCATTCTAATCTATATGCATAAATATTAATTCATGCTAATTTATACAAGGTTGTATGAAACAGAGTTGGTAGGTGTTCCATTGTGTGTATGATATTGGCAATGTATGTATGTATGTATGTATGTATGTATGTATGTATGTATGTATGTATGTATGTATGTATGTATGTATGTATGTATGTATGTATGTATGTATGTATGTATGTATGTATGTATGTATGTATGTATGTATGTATGTATGAATTAACTTTGTGAAAGGCTTTACTTGTTTATTTAGTTGAGTATGCCATTTAATTTGCTGTTTCAACGTTTTTTTTAATGTCATTTGAATTATGAATTTTATTAAATAATCTAAGTTTATTGAAACACTGCATTATTATTAATTGTATTGTATTGCTTTAATTTGAGTGATTTGCCTTTGTAATTGTTGAGTAAGAAATTTGAGAATAAGTGATTGTTACTGTTTTGTGATCCTGTAAGATTTTCC
>NC_061103.1:45460950-45478450 GCF_015104395.2 Macrobrachium nipponense
CGCAGTCATTGTCCCTGAAGACACCTCCTTCAGGAGTCTCTGTGCTTGGCCATTTCTTTCCTCTTTTGCTCTCTCATCTCGCTAATGTCTCGGAGGGTTGTATTGTAATTCTGCTTCAGTCGTGATGTTGGGTACGTAGGCTCTGCGATGATTTTGTCCGTGTAGGCGTGCGCTGAGTTTTGAGCGCGTGTGTGTATGCATGTATATATATATATATATATATATATATATATATATATATATATATATATATATATATATATATATACATATATATACATATATATATATATATATATATATATATATATATGTGTGTGTGTGTGTGTGTGTGTGTGTGTGTGTGTGTGTGTGTGTGTGAATCCAAAGTGGTCTAACTATTACGAAACTAACTTTAAAAGTGAGTGAATGAACTCTCAATCACTCAACACATGATACTTGTACATAAGTTCACGCATGGAGTAAATTTTACATCAGATTACAATGTGACTTACTTCAGTCACCAATCTAGAAAAGAACTGGAAAACTGGAAAGCTAATATCCACTGAAAGCCCTCGTCCTCATATACGAAGCTTTCCGAAGATTGGGCCTTTGTAAAAGATGTATATACACTAAGATAAAAATAGTCAACTGTCATCCTGCAATCGAAAGCTAATCAGTAGAGGAGGTGGTTCCAGTTCTCTAGGAATCAGAGAATCCAGGAAATGGCCTTCCTGGAATGACGTTCAATTATTCAGCTTCATCGAGATGAATCCTCCCAGGCCGGTAGGGGCAATTTGCATCAATTAGGACGGTCCACGAAATTTAACAGCTTATGCTAGGATAACATTAGCTAATGTTAGGATAACATTTGTTAATGTTAGGATAATATACGCTCATGTTAATGTTGGGTTTAGGCTGTATGAATGTTCTATTACCCATGGGTAATTTATCATTTAGAAATGGTATCATAATGTTATTTTTTTTTATTTGATTGGTTGGCTTTTTATACATAACTTTCGTGTTAATATTTTTTTATTAGCAAGCAGTATTCATTTATGATAATAGGCGACAAAAATCTAAATAGCTGGCAATGCACTTCCTTCCGGCACCATTACTTTCATTGAAGAGAAAGTAGATTTTTTTGTTTTATTTCCTTTCTAATTTTCTCCTTTCTCGATATTCCCCAAAACAGGTCCTATTTCATACACTTTCTCCACAGATGTACTGTTGTGAAACTAATATAGATATATGATATATATATATATATATATATATATATATATATATATACTATATATATATATATATATATATATACATATATATATATATATATACATATATCATATATATATATATATACACATATAAATATATATATATATATATATATATATATATATATATATATTATATATATATATATATATATACGTAAATAGCCACATGAAAGGTGAAGAATCAAAGACCAGGTACCAAGCGCTTTCGTGTACGCAATACACGAAAGCGCTTGGTACCTGGTCTTGATTCTTCACCTTTCATGTGGCTATTTACGTACTATTTGTCACGTGCTGTTTGGTGACTTATTGCTGATATATATATATATATATATATATATATATATATATATATATATATATATATATATATATATATAAAGTATTATCCTTCATGAAATATGGCGTCTCCTCACACGATTTAACTTTTAATTAGAATAATCAAGAAGTATTTTTAATTACTTCTTACACGAAGAATACACAGACAAAGAGAAACGAAAAGTCTTAAGATTCTCCTTTGATGGTTTAACGATATTACTTCTAGTTAATAAAAGTGGATTGGTTTTTTCATAGCACCGATGCAAATTAGGTTAATGAAGACAATTTAATCCTGAACTGATCACGTCTGTGATTTGTATATCAAAAGAACTAATCAGACGTATGGGACATTTGCATTAAGAGAAGGATCATTCTATCAGTATGGAAATATTCTGTTTTCCAAAAGAGGCCAGTTAACTTTGGAATGTTTTCCAGTAAAGAATTTAATGAAGAGGCAAAAGTTTGATAAGTTAGGACATCTCGTTTATGGAAAAAGAATATATATATATATATATATATATATATATATATATATATATATTTATATATATATATATATATATATATATATATATATATATATATATATATATATATATATATATATATATATATATATATATATATATATATATAGTATTATATGTGTGTGTGTGTGTGTGTGCAATGGATTACAATGAAAATTAATGGCGGCAAAACAACAGGATAAAAAAGAAAAAGTATTTAAAAAAAAAAATTTTAACTTTAATATTCTGATGAAAAATGGAAATGAAACCTCTTTAATTAAAAAGTTCCCTATGACTCCATTAAAAGACTCGACGTCGAATAGCAATCTGGAAAGAAAAGGCAAAAGAAGATGAAGAAAGAGAAGATTCAAGTGAACAAAACAAAACATAAAAAAAGACGTTTAAAAAAACATTAGATTTTTTTCTTAGGCAATCATTTATAGCAGCATCTTTCTGCCTCCTTAATTACAACCGAGACCAAATTCCCCAGAGTATAATGAAAAGCTCCATACATCATCTCGGGTCCATTTGGCAAATTGCTTGCAGCTTTTAAAAGAGAAATAACAAGTTGGCAACTCTCATTATATCTCTCCCTCGAATTAACTTTGACAAAAGGACGACTGGCAAAAAAAAAAAAAGAAAAATAAAAATCTGTACAGATAAACTTGAAAAAACGGTTCTTCTTGAGATGTTTTCAGAGAAATATTCCCCCCCACCCCCTCCCTCCCAACTGTACTTTTATCTATTGCTCTATAAAGTTCTATAAAGCTGTAAGCAAGCTGCATTGTAGCAGCAGACTCTATCCAATGTACGCTCGTGCAGTGTCTTTCGTGTACCCCCCCCCCCCCCCCCCACCCCCAAGGATTGTTTTATGTTACAACTTCTCTGGCGTCCGTCCAAGAAAATTCGAGATGTCAAGTGGCTCGGGTTTGTGTGTGTGTGTGTGTGTGTGCGTTTGTGTTTGTGTACGTGTGTCTGTTTTGTTCCGCTCTTGGGATGGGTTTTTTTTATATACACAGTGTTTAATACATTGTGTTTTTATTTATTTTATTTTTACTTTATTTTTATTTTATATATTTTTTCTCGTGCTTATTTTTGTATGTATGTTAATCCTCCTGGAAAAGTTTATTATTTATGTATTTTTGGTTTATATAGCCTTGAAAATGAGACCATAGTCTGAAAGGTTGGCAACAATAAAGCAACCCAATGCATTGAGCGTGTTTTGCCTCTTCACCTGTTACATGTATATAGATATATATCTATATATATATATATATATATATATATATATATATATATATATATATATATATATATATATATATATATAGATATATATATATATATATATATGATATATAGTATATTATATATATATATATATATATATATATATATATGTATATATATATATATATATATATATATACTATATATATATATATATATATATATATATATATATATATATATATACTCTGCTTCTCTGTATCTTTATACCTATTTAGATGGCCCCCCCACAAGAGTTAGGCAATATCATGCTGGTAAATATTATTTGTCTTCTAGTAATATGTGTATATTCCCATAAAATACTAAATATTTTAAAACTGTCATTGAATTTCTACTGAGCAGATTGATGTATTCATTCCTGTAGCCTCTGGCCTGGAGTATTTAAATAACTGTGGAGGGTTTTAGTGTAAGAAATATATAGGGTAATAAGTGCATATTCGTGTGTAAAAGAATATGCTACGTAGCTAAAAAAAAAAAAAAAAAAAAAAAAAAAAAACCCCCCCAAAAAAAAAAAAAAAAACTTGTTTAAAGATATTAACATTGATTTTTTTCTACATTTAATAAAATTAATTTCTTTCGATCAGTTAATAGCAAAATCTTCTTCAGCAATGGTTATCTCTTGACTAAAAAAAATAATTTCAGCTTATTAGTAAATGTATCGGAATTTAAAAAATTGCAATGGCATTTAGAGAAGGAATTGACAGGCCAAAAAAACACACATTGGCAAAAGAAAAAAACTAATAAAAGATAAAAGTGAAAGCGAGAACGAAAGAAGGACATCAACACTTCAGGAAATAAGAGCAGAAGTTGAAAAGTGATTCCGCTGTCAATAATTGGGCTGCATACATTACTCTCTCTCTCTCTCTCTCTCTCTCTCTCTCTCTCTCTCTCTCTCTCTCTCTCTCGGAACGTGAGAGCTTTCACACTCACCACCCCAAGGATATCATGGGCTATTCCTGTACGATTTTCCAGGTGTCCTGATTTTTCTCGAATCATTATTATTTTTCTTTTTTGTGAATCAATTAAAAATTCGGGGAAATACAACTAAAACACTTTGGAAAATCGTTGAAGTCATTGAAGCACATATTTAACACCTGGATGTATTTACGAAAGGCTTGGTAAGCGTTGGTATATTTTTTTTTTTTCTTTTTAAATAAGTCACTTCTCTCTGCATTTCCCTTTTATCTTGTCTTACGTCTTCCTAATGAGCACCGTATTCTTTGGAAGCTTGAATTTCAAGTCAATGGCCTCCTTTGTGGGCTTGTTCCATATGAAAAGATTTCACCATTTGAATAATAATAATAATAATAATAATAATAATATAATAATAATAATAATAATAATAATTAATAATAATAATAATAATAATAATATAATAATTAATAATAATAATAGTAATAATTATATATACATATCAATATATATATATATATATATATATATATATATATATATATATATATTTATATATATATATATATATATATATATATATATATTATATAATTCCTTTTATCTATAGTCATGAAATTGTTAGTTCTGATATGCAAAAAATCGAAAGAAACACATTAGCGCGATGAAAATTGTAAAATGCATAAAATATATTATTTAAACAATGTAAAGCACCTAAAAAAATCCTGGTAAGAAACAAAGCTATTTCTCAACATCATAAAGAAAATAAATAAAAGCTCCCAGAATAACGTTTTATCATAAACCAGCTAATTGAAATTCATCTGTAAATAAACCCTAGGTTATCATTCCCTTCCTCTTGAGGAGAGAGAGAGAGAGAGAGAGAGAGAGAGAGAGAGAGAGAGAGAGAGAGAGAGAGAGAGAGAGAGAATTGCCTAAGGTAAAAAAGGACGCAAGTTTCTGAGCCATTTGCTCATTCCTAAGAGGGAGAGGGATCAGGATAAAAAAAAGAGAGAGAGATTTTTTTTCCCGCGCGTTCCAGAACTGGAATGGAATATTCTACGCTCCTAGCTTTTTGAAGATTTTATTAGCTCGAATTGGTTGCGAGGTTGCCCAAGATAACTCAGGTTTTCACTGGTTAAAATTAATTGACATTATGTACCATCTTTGTTTATTAATCGAAAAGTGGTTATCTTGAATCATCGAACTGACTTAATAAAAGTCTAAATAATTTTGAAACACTTGTAATTCTTCGACAACTAAAAACTCATAAAAACCGAACAAACCCAGTATTTCAGATAAAAAAAAAACAAATAGGGATATTGCGCGGGCAACGTAAACCACGAAAATAAATTAGGTTACGAAAAGAAAAAACATAAAAAAAAGAAACATGACCACGGACAATACAATAACCCAGTTACTTCGCATACCTTTAAATTTTTTATGCGAAACACCACGAGAACTTCTCTGGGCTCCCAATATATGAGTAAATGCTAAAAGATAATTACAAGTTCTATTTACAGATTTAGCGCAATAATTGGTCACTGGTCTCTCTTTTATTTAATCAAATATTTTGCAAATAAACACAAATATTTTAACCAACATATCAGCTGCGGATGACAATTTTAGACAAATGAGTAGGACTAGTTTTAAGTACACTTTACTTTGCTCATGATTTAAGTGAACTTTACAGCTAATGGTTTTTGGTAAGCCAGAGAATTATTGAATAAAAATCTACGTTCAATAGTTTAAGTACGACTAAATCTTAATAAAATGGAGACCATTCCATGACCAACGGTATATATATATATATATATATATATATATATATATATATATATATATATATATATATATATATATATATATATATATATATATATATATATATATATATATATATATATATATATATATATATATATATATATATATATATATATATATATATATATATATATATATATATATATATATATATAGATAACGAAATTGGACTACTGACATTCTTCTTTTCATGGCCAAATAGGAAAACG
This sequence comes from Macrobrachium nipponense, assembly GCF_015104395.2. Classification (NCBI taxonomy): domain Eukaryota; kingdom Metazoa; phylum Arthropoda; class Malacostraca; order Decapoda; family Palaemonidae; genus Macrobrachium; species Macrobrachium nipponense. The sequence continues at coordinate 45,467,269 of NC_061103.1, forward strand.
GAAAAACGCAGAGAACGACATTTTCAAAGTCATCCGTTTGAATTAAGCCGTAAACGAGAACAAATTCGCTTGCGGGGGCCATTTCCAAAGCACGCTAATTCGGCGTACAGTGCTTGCAGCCCTATGAAAGAGGCGCGTACATTTACCGAGCAGAGGCATTATTGGCTCCCCCCCCCCGACTCAAATGAACTATTGTGTTGCCGTCAAAATATCTCTCGCGTATTTTGATTTTGTGCACGGGTGCCATTTTAGCTTGAGTGAGGTAAACACGAACCTGATGACAGGTAGGGATTTTTCGTTCGGTGTGGCAATGGTCAAGATCGAGAAGCAATATCTAAATGCCAGATTGTATAGATGATAGAGAAGCAAAAGAAGATTAAAATAGAACCTTCAGTTATTTATCTTTCCTTCAGAAAATTCCTGTGTGCAAAGTACTACATGATCTCAAATTACAATATGAAGATATCATACGAAATGTCCTGTAAACTAAAAATGTTTCTCAAGTTGATATCATCACTTTAAAACCTTTTAAATTTAAAACTCCTGTAAAAAAAATTTTTTTTCTCTAGTTGATTTCAGTACATCACTTTAAAACCTATTTCAAATTGATTTCTTTTAAACATCCTAAATTAAATTGCAAGGGGAAAGTTTGTGAAGGAAATAAGTTGAAATCGGAATTCTCGTTGGAAGATTGAAAAGAAGTTTTGTTTAAATTTCATTTGACCGTAACTGTAGCAAATAGGAAGGAGAGACGGAATTGGACGTAGAAGGAAATGATACAAAAAGAGGAAGGAATTTCTATTACTATCAAAACAAAATGAAAAAATAAAGATTATTAGGAAAATTTCTCATGGCTCTGCGAAGACATCTATGTTAGTAAAAGGCATCAATATTATCATAATAGAATATGCCAAATCTATAAAAAAAAAATACGAGGAAATTATAAAAATGATTTAATAAAATTATCCAAACAATTTGAATGTACAAAGGTTTTTCATGGGCTCAAAAAAAAAGCATGGGTTAAAAAAACATGGGCTCAGAAAAAAATGAGCTAAAGAAAACCATGGGCTCACAAAAAAAAAAACCATGGGTCCTAAAAAAAATCATGGGCTCACAAAAAAACATTGGTTCTAAAAAAACATTGGCTCACAAAAAAACATTGGTCCTTAAATAAAAACATAGGCTCACAAAAAAAAAACATTGGTCCTAAAAAAAAACATGGGCTCACAAAAAACACAATGGTCCTAAAAAAAAAAAACATGGGCTTACAAAAAAAACATTGGTCCTAAAAAAAAAAAAAAAAAAAAACATTGGCTCACAAAAAAACATTGTCCTAAAAAAAACATGGGCTGACAAAAAAAAAATTGGTCCTAAAAAAAATCATGGGGTCACAAGAAACAAACAATGGGTCCTAAAAAAAAAAAAAAAACATGGGCTACAAAAAAACATTGGTCCTAAAAAAAAAAAAATCATGGGTGGGGACAAAAAAAAAAAACATTGGTCCTAAAAAAAAAAACATGGGCTCACAAAAAAAAACAATGGTCCTAAAAAAAATCATGGGCTCACAAAAAAAACATTGGTCCTAAAAAAAATGGGCTCACAAAAAAAAAAATAGGTCCTAAAAAAAATGGGCTCACAAAAAAAAAACATTGGTCCTAAAAAAATGGGCTCACAAAAAAAAAACATTGGTCCTAAAAAAAATGGCTGACAAAAAAAAAATTGGTCTAAAAAAAAACATGGCTCACAGAAAAATAAAAAAAACATGGTCCTAAAAAAATGGGCTCACAAAAAAAAAAAAAAAACAAAAAACCATGGGCTCACAAAAAAAAACAAATTGGTCCTAAAAAAAATCATGGGCTCACAAAAAAAAACATTGGTCCTAAAAAAAAGGGCTCACAAAAAAAACATGGTCCTAAAAAAAATGGGCTCACAAAAAAAACATTGGTCCTAAAAAAAATGGGCTCACAAAAAAAAAAAAAAACATTGGTCCTAAAAAAAATGGCTGACAAAAAAAAATTGGTCCTAAAAAAAACAGGGGCTAAAAAAAATGGGCTCACAGAAAAACATTGGTCCTAAAAAAAATGGGCTCACTTGGGCCCTCACAAAAAAAACATTGGTCCTAAAAAAAATGGCAAAAAAAAAAACAAAAAAAAATTGGTCCTAAAAAAAAAAACAAAAAAAAACAAAAAAAAACATTGGTCTAAAAAAAAAAATGGGCTCACAAAAAAAAACATTGGTCCTAAAAAAATGGGTGCTCACAAAAAAAAAAACTTGACATTGGTAAAAAAAAACTAAAAAAAAAAAACAAAAAAATGGGTCTACACACAAAAAAAAATTGGTCCTAAAAAAAAAACATTGGGTCCTAGGGGCTGGAAAAAAAAAAACACCCCAAAAAATTGGTCCTAAAAAAAAAAAATGGGCTCACAAAAAGAAAAAAACATTGGTCCTAAAAAAAAAACATGGGTCACAAAAAAAAAAAACATTGGTCCTAAAAAAAAAAGGGCTACCTTGGTGGGCTCACAAAAAAAAAAACATTGGTCCTAAAAAAAAATACAAAAAAACATGGCTCACTAAAAAAAACCAAAAAAAAATTGTCCTAAAAAATGTCTCCCAAAAAAAAAATAAAAAAAACATTGGGTCCTAAACAAAAAAAAAACATGGGCTGGTAAACAAAAAAACATTGGGCTAAAAAAATTGGGCACAAAAAAAAAGAAAAAAAACATGGGTCCTTAAAAAAAAACGGGAAAACAAAATTGGTCCTATCAAAAAAACATGGGCTCACAAAAAAAATTGGTCTCATTGGGCTCAAAAAGAAAAACATTGGTCCTAAAAAATTGCTCACAAAAAAAAAAAAACATTGGTCCTTAAAAAAATGGGGTAACAAAAAGAAACATGGTCCTTAAAAAAACATGGGTCAACAAAAAAAAAAACCTTAGTCCTAAAAAAAATATTGGCTCACAAAAAAAAAACATTGGTCCTAAAAAAAAAAACATGGGCTCACAAAAAAAACATTGGTCCTAAAAAAAAATGGGCTCACAAAAAAAAACATTGGTCCTAAAAAAAACAAAAATGAGCTCAAAAAAAAACATTGGGCCTAAAAGAAAAAAGGGGGGGCCCCTTTTTTTTTTCACAAAAAAAAAAATTTGGTTCCCCCCGGAGTCCTAAAAAAAAAAACAAAAATGGGGGGTCTTGGGAACAAAAAAAAAAACATTGGTCTAAAAAAAAATGGGCTACAAAAAAAACAAAAAAAAACATTGGTCCTAAAAAAAAACAAGGGCTCAAAAAAAACAATTGGTCCTAAAAAAAATGGGCTCACAAAAAAAAAAAAAATTGGTCCTAAAAAAAACATGGGCTCACAAAAAAACATTGGTCCTAAGAAAAAAACATGGGCTCACAAAAAAAAACATTGGTCCTAAAAAAAAAGCATGGGCTCAAAAAAACATTGGTCCTAAAAAAAACCATGGGCTCACAATAAAAACAATGTACATAAAGTAACCACTCTCAGAAGGAGAAATAAAATATAAAAAAACAACACAGAAGTTAAAAACGAAATGAAAAAACTAAACTACACTCTTGGTAAGTCTTCGTCTGAGAGAACAGGGCCAAAGATAAATAAAAAAAAAAAAATAAACGAAAATAAAAGAGCTACTTTTCTCTCGCAATGATGTAACTTCGCTAAATTCCCCACCCCCCCCCCCCACCCCCCCCCCCCCCTCCCCCTTTCCCCTTAATTGCAACTGAGACCATTATTCTCTAGAGCATAATGAAGAGGCCACCTACATCATCTGGGGTCCATTTGGCAAATTGCTTTCAGCTTTGAAAAGAAAAAGTAACTTCTTGCCAGTTTCCATTATGTTTCCCCTAAGTTACCATCGGCAGCTAAGGGGGAAACTACATTGATAAAATGGGTGTCGTTTAAGAACCCTTTGGAACAATTTGCATACACAATACATACACACACAACACACACACACACACACACACACATATATATATATATATATATCTATATTATTGATATTGTTAGGTCATTTTACCTAATTATATATTTCAAAGAGAGTGTTATAAAGTTGTATGTACTATATGCAATACGAAGTGGCGCGTTTTATTTATATTATAACGACATGTATGGATTAATGAATTTCTTAACAATTCTTACAACAGAAATAGGTTTTAAAATAACCTGTAGTAGGATGGGAAAGTTCATCCCTTCTGGAATTTGCATATGTGTACATATATATAATATATAGATATATATATATAATATATATATATATATATATATATTATATATATATATATATATTATATATATAGATAAATAGATAGATAGATAGAAGATAGATAGATAGATAGATAGATAGATAGATAGATAGATAGATTTATATACCCGGTTTGAAGTACCTCGTGATTCAAATCTCAAAATAAAATTTTATGATAAAGGTGTGAACATTTATTACATAAAACCGACTGTTTTTATACGCATTACTGTTTTTTTTTAAATAACAGTACTCGGCATTAGTTCACTCACTTTAAAGAAGGTGTACAAAAATAAATATATATATAATTATATATAATATATATATATATATATATATATATAATATATATAATATATAGATATATATATATATATAAGATAGATAGATAGATCGATTAGATTAGATAGATAGATAGATAGATAGGATAGAAGATAGATAGATAGCTTTGTAAAACCCGGTTTGAAGGTTACCTCGTGATGATTCAAATCTCAAAATAAAATTTTATGATAAAGGTGAACTTTATTACATAAAACCTGACTGTTTTTTATTTTATAACGCATTACTGTTTTTTTTTTAATAACAGTACTCGCATTAAGTTCACATCCACTTTAAAGAAGGTGTACAAAACAAAATAAATAGTTCCCAATTCGGTCCCCCTGTTTTATATGCCCCAACGCGGAACGACATTAAACATGGAGTATATGTTCCAAGTTTTTATGAGGCAGGAAAAAACTCAAATGACATTGGAAGGCCAACGCAAACCTATCCACCCCCCTCCACCCTACCCCCACCCCCAACCCCCTCCCCTCCCCATCTAAATCTGAGCCCCCTCCAAAAAAAAAGGTATACACCCACCACCCCCCACCCCGCCCTCACCCATAAAAAAACTGATAAAACAAAACAAATAAGAAAAAAACCAGACAAGCGTATACATAAAAAAGCATAAAAAACGCATGCACACATTGGAAGGACAGTGTGAAACCTCAAAAAACAGAACAAATAATAAAAAAAAAGAAACAGACTACAGAACATGAAAAAATGTATTGACAAAAAAAATTACAAAAAAGCTATCAAGAGAATTGAACGAAACGAAATATTGGGGAAATCTAACCAGAATTAAAAAAAAAACCGATGAACTTACATAAAAAACTTTGACATAAAATACTCACACACACACTCACACACTATCAAGAGAATAGAACGAGAATAAAACTTGGGAAAATCTAACCAGGTATAAATATATAAAAAATTACCGACGAAAGGAATTAAAAAGTTGAATAACAAACACACAATAATATTATCAAGAGAATTGAACTAGAATGAATATTGGGGAAAAAATCTAACCAGAATTAAATGAAAAAAAGACGAAAGTAAAAAAACATAAAACAAACAGATTAAAGTGAATAAAAAAGAAAAAAAACACATACACATATAATCAAGAGAACTGAACGAAAATAAATATTGGGGAAATCTGGCATAATCCGAAAGGTGTCTATTTTCACGCTGCTCAATTTATCCAGCGGAACTTCACCTGCGACGTCTCTCTTGGGATTACATATTCTTTCTCTCACGGCTACTCCTCCTCCTCCTCCTCCTCCTCCTCCTCCTCCGTCGTGGAGGAGTGATTGGGTTCCTAGACACCTCATCCAGGAGTCGAATCCCGTTTTCTGATCTCGGGAATCCTTCATCACGCTGGGGAAGGCCTTCCTGTTTGCAAAGGATTCATCTCGTGATTGCAATTTGCTTTTTCAGACAGTTTAGGTAAATACTTTATTATCACAAACCCAGTATATATATATTATATATATATATATATATATATATATATATATAATATATATCATATATATATATATATGACATATTATATATATAATACACACACATATATATATATATATATATATATATATATATATATATATATATATATATTATATACATAGACGTTCTTCACTTTGATAAAAGAAATTAGAAAGGTTGTGATTCATTTTGTTGTTCTTAGAAAGTGACCTGGTTCAGAAAGAGAGAGAGAGAGAGAGAGAGAGAGAGAGAGAGAGAGAGATACCATGCTGTGATGTGAGAGAAAGAAAGATAGAGAGCCATGAACCATGCAGTAATGAAAGAGAGAGAGAGAGAGAGAGAGAGAGAGAGAGAGAGAGAGAGAGAGATACCATGCTGTGATGTGAGAGAGAGAAAGATAGAAAGCCATGAACCTTGCAGTGATGAAAGAGAGAGAGAGAGAGAGAGAGAGAGAGAGAGAGAGAGAGAGAGAGCGATGCATGTACCATGTCAGTGATAAGAGAGAGAGAGAGAGAGAGAGAGAGAGAGAGAGAGAGAGAGAGAGATAGATAGATATTCACGAACGAAGCGAGAAATAGAAAGAGACTAATCCATGAACCATGCCTGCGCAAAAAAAGAATTTTTAAAAAATCACTGCTTGTGTATGAGATCGAGAGAGAGAGAGAGAGAGAGAGAGAGAGAGAGAGAGCTTGTTAAAGGATAGGGGGATTATTCTTCCGACTCATTTTGAGAACACGGGAGTAAAGAGGCTTATGAAAAACACCCTCCCGCTTTGTATACAAGATTCCCGGTAACGAGGAGAATGTGTTACGACGCTTGGAAGGCAGAGTGAATTTTCCTGCCCAGTTGTGAAAATGTTAGGAGGGGGGTGGGGGGAGGGAGAGAAAGGCGAGTGCATGCGAGTGTGCATATGTATGCACATGCATACACATGTATGTATATATGTGTGTGTGCGTATTTGTATATCTAAGTATGTATGTACGTATGTATGTATGTACGTATATATATATATATATATATATATATATATATTATATATATATATATTATATATGATATACTATATATATATTATATATATATATTATATATATATATATATATATATATATATATATATATACATATATATTATTTATATATATATATATATATATTATACAATATATATTAGTATAATATATTATATATATATATATATATATATATAATATATATATATATATTTTATATATGTGTATTGTAATGGCGTTAACTTAATTTATTAATTTTGTATTTTTGCTATGCTTCGCACATTAAAGTAAGTTTCTCTGTTTTTGTCCAGTTTTGTTTGCATAAGTCGTTTGAAGGCTGGACTTGGGGTCTTTTCCTCCCCCCAAATGGGTAGTTACAGTTTCAATTGAAACGTCACCCATGTAATTGTCTTTCTTTTCATGATTGACGGTGTTTCGACTGCTCGTCACCTGTTTTGTTTTCATCTCCGCTGGTGATGTGGGGACCTTTTGAGTGATGAAACGGCAGTTATTGGCTCCCTATAGAGAGGTTTCCAGCTCCCCTATTTTCTGACGGCTTATGGCAGTTTGCACGAATGTTCTGAAGACGCCCTCGACATTTTTGCAGCTGGTGGCATCTTGGAGGTGTTACTTGCCATCCCCTATGAAGAGTACTTTTGCTGGCGTCTCTTCCGTTCGCGTAAGGGATCGTGTGATGCCCTTCCCTTGCAAGGCGTATACTTCGGGGTTGTGTGATGCCCTTCCTTGCCATACGTACTTTTGGAGGCGAACCTCGAAGGTCATTGCCCTTGCCCTCAGCTTGCTGAACCTCTCGAGTCGTTAAGGGGCCTCCCAGGGGCGGAGAAAAGGGTAAGATCCCAGACCCTGTGTGTTTATCATAACTATTCTTACCTATAGAGACGACTTGTGTAGGGTGTCTCCTACTTTGTGGCACTACTGGAGTTGACCGTTGGAGACGACACTTCGCTGTGTGATACTAAGAGAGACGACGTTCTATGAATTATTGGATTAGTGGAACAGTAGTTAATTATTTGTAACGGGATGGTATTTATTTTTCCATTGTCCTAATGTATGTAAATTCGAATGTGTAATTTAATTAAGGTTAAGGTTAATTTCTTTCTTTGTCTCTTACTATCATAACGACCCGTGCATCTGTGTTTTCTGTCGCCCCCTACTAACTTTTTCTTTGACTTTTGTGTGTTAGTTAGCTAGGCGAATGTGTTTTTGGATTTGTAATCGTGAGTTTTTTTTCTTCCCTAAAGTACAGCTTTCTAGGGATTTCCTTGTAATTGTAAGATTTTAGTTGTAATAAATAATTTGTATTTGTTTAGTCTCTGTGTCCTTCTTTTTGAGGAAATACTTTGAATTGTTTATGTTCTGGTTATGAGTCCAACTCATTATCATAGTGGTAAGGTCTTTAAAGTGGATTACAGAATCTCTGAACTCATCACCATCTCTTAGAGTTCATAACAGTATATTTATGCATATATATATATATATATATATGTATACATATATATTCCTTGTTTCCTTTCAGTGAAAGCTTTGAGTGATATTAAAAACAAACAGATGTTTCAATTGATTTGCATTATCAACAATTTTATATAACAAATTAGGACCATTGCAAGGTAATTTGAAAGTCACCGGTCACCAAAAAAAAAAAAATGATGGTATGAAAGAAAAAAAGTAGCCTCGACTACCCCCCTCCCCCCAAAAAAAAAATAGGTAAATAAAGTTAAAATTATAGAGCGTCTTAGCTAAACAAATGCTTTACCTCCGAAACATATTTTATTAATTGCTCAGAAAATCTCCTTAACTCATCGTGAGCCCCAAATAGTGAATTTCACTATTCCTAATAATTATTAAACCGTTTATTCTCTATTGCAACAATTATTTCTGAAAGCGTTTCTGCTTTGAAGAGGGTTTAACATTAATATCGAGAGCAAGGAATAATAAGATATTTGGAGGTTAATTTAATAGGATAAAACATTTCGCTAGTTCAGCTTTGATGTGAGGCCGCATTAGTCAAAAGATATGCGTGGCTAATTTATTGTGATAGGGAGGAATTATCTTGGCGATGAGACTTTGATTCTCTCTCTCTCTCTCTCTCTCTCTCTCTAATCTCTGATATATATATATATATATATATATATATATATATATATATATATATATCTATATATATATATGTGTGTGTGTGTGTGTGTGTGTGTGTGTGTTTAGTGTGTATTTTATATTTGCATTATATTTGATAAATATACATTATATTTATAAATATATATACATATATATATATATATATATATATATATATATATATATATATATATATATATATATGTGTGTGTGTGTATGTGTGTATGTATGTATGTATACATATGTGTAATATACACATATATAATACCATATATTATATACACACATATATATCATATATATATATATATTATATTATATATATATATATATATATTACATATATATATACATACATACATATATATATCTATATATCATATATATATATATATATATATATATACTATATAATAATAAGCGAATACCACAGTAAAATGATAGTCAGAAATCCAAGCGCTTTCGTCTTTACTAAGACATTGTCAAGGAACGTTCCTTGACAATGTCCTTAGTAAAGACGAAAGAGCTTGGATTTCTGACTAACATTTTCCTGTGGTATTCGCTTATTTAATGAAGTCACGTGCATCTACTGTGATCTTTTAAATATATATATATATATATATATATATATATATATATATATATATATATATATATATATATATATATTTTGTTCTCATTACCTTTGAAACAAGGTTGTATGATTGTTTAACTGCCCTCCTTTACTTTTGTGTGCAGTGGTGAGGTGACGTTTCTCCCTAATGGTTTCTCCAAGATTAGTCAGGTTTTGGATAGCAGACCGTCCGGTTCTTGACAAGGAAACCGCCTTGTTGATGGGGAGGTGATGGACTGGATGATTGTTAAGATGATCTTCACGTCTTCTTCAGTTGCGATTAGAGCAGTTGGAAGTCAACTTCGCCGAGTAACGGGTGAGAGACCTGTTTACATTGGCAGGAGAAATGCGTAATTCTGCGTGTGTGTGTCTATGACTACGTCAGTAGTAACAAGAGGATACGAAGACGGTAAAAGACTTTCTTCACTAATTCGTGAATTACTCTTTGATGAGGAGGTGTTCCTGTTTTGATAACTAAATGTTATCTCGTTGATGATTCCACCGATTGTCTTTTGATATATTACTACTTGGTGTTAAACGGCACTGCTGTTAAGTCGCGCATTGATTAATTTAGGGTAACTCTTTTGTTATTATTGATTGATTCTTTTTTGCATTATTATTGAGGAAATGAGCAAGTGTGTGGCTCCTACGTGCGTAATCTTTATTCCATTATTATTGATGATGAGCAAGTGTATGGCTCCTAAGTGTATATCGTTATTATATTTTTGGCGAGAGCGTCTGTATGGCTCTAATGACGAATCATTTAACTACTTTTTCGTATTTTTCACGATATTGTTATATGGGTTTATTCTGCTATCAGATTATTAGATGATAATTACTGAAAGGCATTTAAAGTGTTTAGAATTGCAGTTAAAGTAATAATTTATAACTTTGTGTTTGGGAGTTTACTTTGGGAGTTTACTTTCCTGGTAAGTATTGTTTTCATTTAAGGTTCGTTCGAGCGTTTTTGGTAATGTTCATTTGTCTTTGCGCTCTCTAAAACCTGTGCTCGTTGTAGATATGTATATAATTTATTGCAATAAACTAGGTTTAACGTACCTTGGCAATTTCTTTTACTCCCTCCTTCCCATTCCGATGATTCATAATGAACCTGATCGTCACGTGGAAAGGTGACCATAACAGAGAAAGAGACAGAGAAATTGAGAGAGAGAACAAACGGTCATAAAAGCTAGATTAAATGTATACACTAAACACGAACATTATTTCTTGATTTAAATGCCTTTCATTTTCCTATACTAATCAACACGGGAAGGGTCTATATTTTTTAACTCCCCTTTTCTCTCTCTCTCTCTCTCTCTCTCTCTCTCTCTCTCTCTCTCTCTCTCAGATCAACA
>NC_061103.1:45485950-45503450 GCF_015104395.2 Macrobrachium nipponense
TATTGTATATAATAATAGATAATATAATAATATATATAATAATATTATATATAGGTATATATAATAATATTGTATATGTATATTATAATATAAAATAAGTATATATATAATAATATATATATATATATATGTATGTATTACACGCACACGCAGACACCAACATACATATGGGACGTATCTGTTCGTTCTGTTCGTTCGTGTGTCTTTAAGGGCGTATATTTATCCTCCGAACTTGATTTGGGTAAGTTTCCCTTGCAAGGAAACTTATATAGATATACGATAAACACCGTGAAAAGGGCTGGAGAGACTGAGAGAAGGAAGAGAAGAGAGATAAAAAGAAATAACAGAACTAGCCTGTGGCTCCATTTGCATCCAAAAGAAAGTTGTAAGATACCGAAACTTCTCGGAGTTGTTGTTTAACTAACTAACTCCTCTCCCTCCCTCTTCTCCTCTCTCTCTCTTCTCTCCTCTCTCTCTCTGTAAAGTAAGTTGAAGAAGGCTCAAAAAAATGTGAAAGAAAATGAAAAGTGTTATGAAAACTGCAGGATCCAGCTTTTCGTAGGTAAACTTACCTCGTTCTTCTCCTCTCTCATCTCTGGTGTGAGGTGAGAGGCTCAAAAAAAACCTTTGAGAGAGAAATGTTATGAAAACTCCTCCGATTCCACTTTTCGAGGGAATCTCCTCTCTCTCTCTCTTCTTCTCTCTCTCATCCCGTCTCTCTCTCTTCTTCTCTCTCTCCCTCTCTCCTGGTATAAGGTAAAGTTAAAAAATGGTTTGGTAAAGGGAAAGAATAAGTGTTTTGTAAATCTTATACTTACACCTTGATAAGGAAACATTCTCTCTCTCTCTCTCTATCTCTTCTCTCTCTCTCTCCTCTCTCTCGTTCCAGTTTTCCCCCCCCCACCCCCTTTTTTTTACGGAAACGTTTCTCTATTTTCCCTTTCAATTTGTCTTTAACATGTCGTGCCCTGAATTCCATATCTTAGAGTTGGTGATGACAAAAATTGTTTAAAATTCTGACGTACATTAGAATAGAGCACAAGATCATATTTATTTCCTTTATTACTAGATTCTCAGAATAATATTTCAGTCGTTCGAGCAAACCTTTAGTTCCGTCTCTGATTTCTCAATTATTGATATATTTGATATACTTTAATTTTTCAAATATTTCCTATTCTTTTTTTTTTTTCTTTTCTCCCCCCCCCCCCCGGGAGTTCTCCTCCCCCCCCCCCCCTGCCCTTGTTGACATTTCTGGATCTTTTTGTTGTGAAGGCCTTCTTCTACTTCTTCTTCTTCTTCTTTGCTGTTTTCCCCTTTAATGTTAGTCTTCCTCCTTCCTAATTCTCTGCATCTATTTCCTTCTCCTTACCTGTTTGTCCTCTGCATGATATGTCTGGTTTCTTGCTCTACACGCACACACACACACATACGTACGTACAGTTGCCTCAAAACTATTCCTTTACCTTCTACTCTTCTGTTTTATGACAATGGCGATATGGTAAAACCGCCGGGGGGGGGAATGGGAAGGGCATGACCTATTTGTCCTTAAGGTGTAACGAACGGACGTGAATGGTCGAGCTATTTGGTTATGTCAATGCTCATATTTTTTAAAAGTGCTTTATGGCAAATATGTTAATGGTAGTATCGAATAATAGTTCAACTATTACAAAATGAAACTGAGTTATGTTGCAAATAGAAAAATTATTTACGGTAAATAAGAGTAATAAAAACTAGCAATGGTAAAATCTACGCTTCAATACCTAAAGATTAATCCTACATCGTTCAAAAATTCGTTACATTCATGGTGTGGCTGCTACGGGCGTTCTGCTGAAATCCAACTTAGTTCAAAAGTCGGATATTTGGTGTCAATTTCAGAACATAATTCTTTGAAATTTGGAAGAAATACGCTTTCGATTTAACATAATCCATCCAATTTATAAAGTTGAATGAATGGTTATTGATACGGAAGGCTTGGGAAGGAATTAGTTAGACAACCAGATGTTAATACATGGAACAAATGTTATCCAGGTGCCATCAACTCCATTTTTTTGGGGGGTTTTTTAGTTCGAGCCACGTCTCACCGGAAGTAGCCTAGATGATCCATTTCTCGAGTCATATCCGAAGTAACAACCCAACCAACCCAATGATGGATGGGGTACATACAGTTGCTGCCACCTAGATATTTCCAGTACTTAGATATGAAAGAGAGTAGAGAGAGACTGAACTCTTGGTTGGGTTTATTTTCTGTCAATTTTCAAAGTACTGAATTCACCAGTGTTGGCAACTACCACTGATTAATTTAAAAAACAAAGTTTCCCCCCCCAAAATTTCAAAAAAGGGGGTTGGTTGTTGTGTTACCTGGATGACTCTAGAAATTTTAACTTCTAGGATATTATTCTGGGGTGAGACATGGCTCCGAATAAAAAATAAAACATGAGTGATACACTGGATTTATTTTCTTTGTTTCCTTTAAACATCTGGTTGTCGATATATATAATATATATATATATACTAGAAATATTATAATTATATATATATATAGTATTATATATATGTTATACGTATGGTGTTTGAGTGCATGTATGTCCATATGTGTTGGGCAAAGATTATAACTCGGTATCGTAATCACTTTACCTTGGGTATAACCTATGTCCAAATTGAATTACATATGATAAATACTTCTGCTTCAGCTAGGGTGTGTTTCCGATAAACCTTCATTGTAGATGTTATGCGAAGCAGCGGATGGTATAAGAGCTCCAGCTGTCTGCATAGTGGATAAATGATAAATATTTATAATGCAGTTCCTTTGCTCAACTGAGCGTGAAAACTGGTGCAGGAAAGTTTCCCAGACTCCTCCCTTTTGTGATGCAATTCTACAGAAGCCTTTCTTGAATTATGCATTTAGCATCGGTCTGCAATAGGGTGATAAGTGATAAATCTCTATTTTTTGTAGGGATGTTTTTTTTTATCAGTTCTGTTATCCCTTTCCACTAACGAATGATATATCTGAAAGCACATTTGATCATTTTTCAGTTCTATTCATATTTATAACATTTTTTCATCCACCATTTTTTAAGTTTTACCGTTATGTTTTGCTTTTTTCCCAACACAAAATGATACATCTGAAAGCACAATGGATCATAGTTCATCAACGTATCTCATCTTTAATTTCTTCAATACTGAATCTCATTCCTTGAAAACTAATCTGTACGTCATTCCTATATAGAGTTCCAGCCCTACTCTTGGTAGTTTTACTTAGTAATTTTGATTTAGGTTTTATTTCATCTTTTATCAACTATTGTTTCATTGCTTGCTTAATTTACCTTTAAAAATGGCTGGGGAAAAAATCAAAAAAAAAATTTTTTCTTAAAAAATGGACCCTGTACATCAATTCCTCGTATCAAAGGGCAAAACCGTTTGCCTGATACTTTTTATTTCCTTTACATCCAACTGCCTTACAACTTCCTGTCGTTATTCCAGGGGTTACATAGCCTGGAAAGCGTTCTTTTACCCCCATTTCCAGACCTTACGTTGCCTTTCTTCCAGAGAATGTCCATGATTTATCTTCACTTCCTCCCAACTGCTCTCTATGCTTCAGTTTCTGTTTCGAATCCCATTCAGTAGAAACGTTTCCATTCTCCTCCTCCTCCTCCTCCTCCTCCTATCTACTCTCACATTTATTCCTCAGGCTTCCTCGTTTCCATTTTCTGTTATGGAGGACCCGGGAAGCAATTAGTATCAGTTTGAAAGTGTTTCATCATCCTTTCTAGTGGCTCTATTTTTTTTGGGGGGGGCCCATTAACCATGGGAGGCGGCAAAGCATTTTTCCCACGAAAAAAAAAAAACTCGTCCTTGGAAGCTACAAGCTGGTCCTAGTTTTCACTGCTTTATCAGATACTGGCATACACAAACACCCTATAAATAAATATTATATAGTTGTATATATATATATAAATATATATATATTCTATATATATGTATATATAAATATATAATTATTCTATATCGAGCTAACAATGTCACCTTTAAATATCTTAGTTCTCTCTAAGCTACAGAATTAATATGTTTTTCATTTTCAATATGCCTTAACCCGAAGGGGCAAGGAATTTTTTCTTCGATAATAAGATTTATTTACCTGTACGTTGGGCGCCGGAACGCAGGTACATGTAAAATCCAGGTAAACGGTCAGTGGAAGCTATCCCAAACCCCCCAACCAACCGCGAGAGCCCTCTCGCGGTGGTTGGGTGGTATAGCTTCGCCTGACGTTCCTGGATTTTAATGTACCTGCGTTCGCCGCCCAAGTACAGGTAAATCTATTTCTCGAGAAAAAAATTACCCCTTCGGTTCAAGCTATAATTTGAAAAATATATTAATTCCCGGCGGTAGAAGCTGCTAATTGAGATATTAAATGGTATAGGACATTGTAGCTCGATATATGTATAGTCGAATCACGGTAATGGGTGATATGACTATAGTAATTTAATATTATCTATATTATATTATATATATATATGATATAATTAGTCATAAAAATCATAAAATATAAATTTAAACTAATAGGATATTTTAATATACAAACATACATGACAACAATATAAACAGTTTAGGAGTTGTTTATCAAGATTTGCTCCGCCAGACTAACTTTTAAACCACCAGCAGCAGTGCCTCCCCGCTTACCCTATAATCTTTTATTTCCGTTTTTTCTCCTTCTTCTTGACTTAAGTTACAATCTCCTCTCAGGATGAAACGAAGCAAAAGCAAACCAACCAATGAGATATGCAAAGGGAGCGTGTCAGCAAAAAAAATTTCAAAGCATCAAGCTTCCGAAAATTCTACTCAAGAGATAATAACTGTATTTATTATGCAAGAGGATATTGCAGAAACGGAGAAAATTCGCCAAGATTCAGACACAAAATGAATAATTATGGATGGAAGGAAAGATCAAGTATTATGGAAAAGTTGGATTTTTTAAATTGTCAAGAATTTCTGGAAACTGAAAAAACAAGAACAACGATACCAGAACAGGTGAAAGAGACTATGGGAAAATCCTATATTACTACCAATTATTAAATGAAGGAAGAAAATAGAAAACACGCCAAAACCATCATAGTGTGAATGTCCGGCAGGGTTTAGTTTACGAGTTAACTCCAAAAAGAAAAATAGAGTACTTGAGAAGAACTAAGCCCAAAAGTGAAAAGAAAATAGATATAATGAAATAATAGTGAAACCATTGGTATTCCCCAAGCGTAACTGGGAATGATGATCAAATAAAAAGGGTTCCAAAAAACTTATAGATCAGATATAAAAAATAGGAATCAACGGGGGCGGGAACCGCAATAATATATGGGTGAAAGACAAAAAAACAAGGAAAAATATATGAGAAAATAATAGGTAACTCAGAATGTTGAACTTCAATAGCCCGGTAGAATTTGAATACTGAAAAATTGATGAACATAGTAATATAGTAGAACCTCCTAATACTAAAAGAGTTTTGGACTTTAATAATTTGAAAAATTGGATGATATATGTATAAATCACCAAGGAACTGGGACTATTCCTCCTATCTGGTGACTTCAAACTTTCCTTTCGTAGAATGGAAAGAGCGAATAAGGAGACTGTGGTTTGTAACTTATAACATAATAAAAACGAGCAAGTTAATAAGTAGTGCAGAAGATAAGAGGCAATTTGAAAATCAAAGCTATTAGATATGCTACTAGAATACAACTTCAACAAATTACAAAAAAAATCACCTGCCAACAAGAAAGGAAAACTACTTTAGACCCTAGTATTTGTGAACGAGATGAATTATATTAAAGAAATAATAGTTTATAATGCGGAGTAATTTGCAGATCCATAATGGTCATAGAATTAACAGTTCATTCCGCAAAGCCAAGTTGAAAAATAGAGATAAGCAAGAAATGAAAAAGTGGGAAGGAATGTGAAAATACAACTTCTACAGTAAAAATATAAACATGGCGGTCAGAAATTAATGAAGAAATTAAACAAAGATTGGGCGGATAACATTTTCGGTAAGTGATGACATAATGGGTAAAATACTGGAGGATATTTATATTAAAATATTTGGTAGAAATAGGGTGGAAAATAAATATATACCGAAGAAGGAAAAGTAAACATCCATTCATGCATACCAAGAAGGACAGAATGGATCTTGTTTACCAGAAAATCAGAAATAAAGGAAAAAAGGAAAAAAAGGTCTTGCCCCCAAAAGAAAAAAAAATGCATGGAAAAGTTATAGAACTAAAAAAAGTAAGAATAGAAAATTGGCAAGAACAAGGAAGCATTATACAATCAAAAGAAAATGAAAAACTGGGACTTGGAAGAAAAAACCCTATTTGAAATATCAAGCAAAACCCCCAAACTATTATACTCATATGGCGAAGAAGATGAATAAAAGAAGAATATAGAAACATAGGCCCACTCCTGGAATTGGAATTGGGAAGGGAATTAAATCGAATGAAAAAAAGGAAATTTGGCAACATACTGGCCAAACGAACGATATAAAATGAGCGAATTCGCACCCCTAAAGAATAGATAACAATGAAGATAAATTGATATAGAAGAGTTGAAGGGACAAAAATAGTGAATATTTAGCTGACATAGAAAGATTAATGAAGCTGATAATTGTGCAGGCAATTAATTGAAATTAAAAAGAATGGAGCTGCCTGGCAGGGCCGGATGGAGTCCCTTGCTATTTTGTTAAAGAAAGTAGTTCATTCTATCGCAAAGCCACTTGCAATATTTGTATTAAGAACAAAGTGGTGAGATACAGGCAAGATTTCATGATGAGCACAAAATAGCATATATCACCCCTACTTTCAAAAAGTGGATCAAGACTACGAGGCAAGTAACAAGTATAGGCCTGTGATTCAGTCTAACATCACGTAAGTTATGAAAGGTGTTGAAACGGGTAATGAAAGAAAAAAATATTATGAAACATTTAATAAAAAACATAATTTGGTTTAATATAGGACAACACGGTTTCGTGACCGGAAAAAAAAGTACCACAAACCCAACTGTTAGTCCACCGTGGAGAACATATTCAAAAATATGAAAAGCGGAAATGAAACAGATGTGGTTTATCTCAGACGTTTTGCAAACAGCTTTTGACAAAGTAGACCATAATATATTAGCAAAGAAAACAATTAGAAAACACAATATCGTATATAAAGTAGGAAGATGGTTAAAAGAATTTTTACCAACAACAGAAAAATCAGATAGTTATTGTCAAACGATGCAGAAGATCGGATGAAATCCAAGGAATATTCGGTGATGCCACAAGGTACGGTTTGCTAGCTGTCAATATTTTGAGTTTCCTTAACGTTTCGTATTATGATTGAAGTACAGTAGACAGTAATGTTAATGGAGTTACGGTAGTGAGTAGTTTCGCTGAAGGAACAGAAGAATAAGTAGAAAGAACTTCACTTGTGATGAAGCTAGGAACCGCTCCTACAAAGAGACCTTAACAAAAGTCTCAATGAAAAAAAAAAAATTTTTGGGGGGGCAGAGGTAAATAGGATGGTAAATTTACGTCCCCTTGAATTTTAAAAAAATTATTTTTTGAATTTTGAATCAAATCTGTATGGAGACAAGAGAATGAAAAGCTATATTGCCATAATAGGGGCAGGGACTAATAATGGACTGACAATCAAAAACAAATAAGGCAAGCAGTTTAAAGACCTTGGTGGAATGTGATGATGAATAGGAACATGTTATGACAAGATGATCAAATAGCCATTCTGTTGGCCAAAATGTAAAGCCAAAAATGGTGGAATGTTGTTACGGCCACTTCAAAACAAGCAAGAAAAGCTGAAAACAACATGATTATGCTTATAAAAACATATTGTTCGTAGGTCCACTTGAATTATTAGCAATATGAATATGGTAACCCACACTCATCAAAAAGGCTATTGCACAAATAGAGAGGTAGTATCAAAGGTCCTTTACAGCTCTAGAAGTAGAAGCCAAGTTAAGGCACCTTTTGACTACTGGGCAAAGACTACAATCCTTAAAATTTATATAGTGGCTAGAAAGGAGAAGAGAACGCTAACATGATAAGTTTCAGGCCCATGGAAACAGATAGAAGGAAAAATAAAAAAACAGAAAATATCATGGAACTAAAAATATCAGAAAGAGCAAGCAAGAGGTTAGATTAATAGTGCCCCTAAACTATACCAGGAAAAAAACAAATAAGGAAAGCACACAGAAACATTTAATCCCCTAATCGCACCAGCATCGATAATGCAGCGTCTAGTTCAATTGCGTTTTGCCATCTCAATCATGCGGAACATATATCAGGGATCAAGTTGAGCGTAGATGTGTTTAAGAATAAGGCTCGACAAATATCTAAACTGCATCCAGACCATCCAAGATTAGGAAGATGCAAAATATACCGGAAGATGTACTAGGCAATACTCTCTTGGCGTAGACATTAGAGGCGCCTCACACTGAGGGAACCTGGGGCAACCCGAACGAACTGTAAGGGTCTGTAAGGTAAACGGTCTCTCTCTCTCTTCTGGGGCCACGTTACACAATCGCTTCTAAGCCCTCATGGCTCTCAAATAAAAATTGGCAGCGGAGAGAGAGACCAGAGGGGAAAGAGAGAGAGAGAGAGAGATGAGAGGGAGGAGAGATGAGGACAAACGAAAAGTCTGGTCCAATCGGAGCCTTCGAGTAACTCCATGTGGACGTTCATCTTAATGAAAGACAGACAATGGGTTTTCCTTTTATATTTTGTTTCTGTCAAAAACAAAACAGGCTGAAACAAACTAACCCCCTGAAAAAAAAAAAAAAAAAAATACGCCCCAAAAAAATCAAACTTGGTCCTCCCAAACAAAAAGCAGCCCCTCCCAAGCAACTCGTCACCCAAAAAGAAACAGCCTCAAAAAAAAAAAAAAAAAAAAAAAAAGACGCCAATGCCCCCCTCCCCACCAAAAAAAAACAAAAAAAACACGCTAAACCCCCCCCCCCCCCACAAAAAAAAACGGCACCAGAAAACAGGGCTTCCGAAAAAATCCATGCCCCCCTAAATAACACAAACCGCCCCCCCCCTCCCTTATGAAAAAAAAAAGTGAAAAATAAACAAGGGCCCCTCTAAAAACACCGACTAAAAACACTTCCCCTCCAATGAAACAAATTGTTTCGCCAAAAACCGCGATTTCCCGAAAAACAATAGCCTTTACTTAAAATAAAACCGCCACCCCCCCCCTGACCCCCACAAACAACCACTCGAAATAATTCATCCATCCCATTCCCCCACCTGCCCCCTAACCCCCCCCCCCAAAAAAAAAAAAAAAAAAAAAAACAAAAAAACGGGCCCCCAAGGCCCCCAATAAACAACCCCGTCAGACATTGTCCCGCTTTCCCTCCACAAAAAGGGAGCCCCCCTCAAAAAAAAAAAAAAAAAAAAAAAATAAAAAAAAAAAAAAAAAAAAACGCCGAAAAAGTGGATTGACTCAATCTTTCCAGTCAGGGCGTCCGACTATATAACAGTACTTCACTTTATTATGCACTCCCAGGACTATTGGTTTATGAGACAAACAGCCGCCATTTTATTTTTTCCCATCTTTTTGTTCCCCTATTTTTTCCCGTATGCAGAGGATTCCTGGGAGTTCTGCGTTAATACTTCCATGACGGCGAGTTAGTTTTCCTTTTTTTTTTTTTTCGTTTTTTTTTTTTTTTTTTTTTTTTTTACTACCTGTAAAAACAAAAATTCCACTTGTTTCCAGGGTCCGATGAACTTTGGAGATACGAGTAGTTCGTTGGCATTTTTCATGTGATTGATGGACAGGGCGGTATTGCGCATCAATTAATATGTTTGTGTGATTATTATAAATATCTATATATATATATAATATTATATAGTAGTATATCTATATAATATATTAATATATATATATATCATTGGAGATTTTTGCTATCTTACCTTCTAAAGAAATGTGGCCATCTAAAAAGTTGAAGATAGATGAAAATGGGTACGATTAAATGTATTCCGAAAGAAGGCAGTTGAGTAAACGAGTAAGAGTAAATAATGACATTTCAATTATTGAAGTAAATACCTAAACTCGGTAAAAGTGCTGCTTGCATATAAAAAACCAAACAGTAACGGCCCGCCTCCCCATGCAGAGGTACTTCCCACAAAAATGCTAAGCCTGCATTATGACGGACATCACACAATACTGCACTTAGATCTAGACTAGTAGGTTATATTTTTCCTGTTTGTCTTAGCAATCTTTCACTGCAGTTCAGTTACCTGAAAAGTTTATTGGAGAATCTATTAATCGGTGGTAAATCAACAGATTTCGGATATCTACATATTGGCCGTTTTTTGGTTTCATTTTGAGTTTTGGTACGTGCATAAGTTAATAGGTAGGACTGGAAAGTACTTTACGTTTGCTGGTAGAAAATAATATCACAGTGGTTTGTTATTCAGTTTTCATTTTCAATTCCTTATTGAGATCGTGGACAGAAGAAACATTATATTCGGTTACTTTTCATAATTAAGTCTTGTTAACTTGGTGCGTGAGACCTGAGCACTTATATGCAAACCCAACAGTATGACATTATGATTAGACACGAAACCCCCGAACAAAAACAAACAATAAGGAGATAATTCAGACAATAACAAAACCGTAGACAGACCAACAGAACGAAAAGCGCGACCACTAAAGAGATACAAGGCGCGATCCGACCTCCATCTTACATGGGGCGCCTGCTAAAATCTACGGTCAGATAGCGAGTTGTTCCACCGACGAAATTTAAAATAAATAAGCTGTATTTTATTAAAAATAATTATTCTGTACTGTTTAACATGCAGATTTTATTTATTATTTGTTACCATTTTTCATTGTCTAATACCATAAAATCGATAAAAGTTTCCTAGCCTAAAATTCATGTATCTTTTAACTCAAAGCAAAACTTTTTTCAGACCTTTTTAGGTTTTTCCATAGGGTTTTCTTAACCCCCCTCCCCCTCCCCAACAAGAACAGGAACAACAACAATAACAACAACAACAACGTAGTTTGTAGGCTTACTAGTAGAGTAAACGACAAAGAAACAGGAGACAATTCAAACAATAACAAAACAGTTCAAAGATCAAGGCTTGAAACGAAAACCGAAGGGTACTTCTCTAGTAGCTAAATACCGAGTAGTAGTACTTGGGCCTGGCCGGCCCCCCTTGGCCCCTTGGCATCGAACTGCAGAGGGGGGGGGGGGGGGGGGGGGGTGGGGGGGGGGAGACCGATCCCTCTTCAGGAGACCAATAAAGCCTTTTTATGCCCCCGAGTAAAGATAATGTCCTACGGAGAAGGACAGACGCCCATTAGAAGGCCACCTCCTTCGGGGGAGGGGGGGGGGGGGGGGGGGGGTGGGGGGGGGGTGGGGGGGGGGGGGGGGGGGGGGGGGGGGGGGGGGGGGGAAGCCGCGCCTGGGAACTTAGCCCATGACTACCCCTCTAAAGGTGTCCGACGCCTAGGTCGCTTTCCGGGGAAGTTAAAGTCCGCCAGGAGAAATAGAGGAGAGAAGAGCGTGAGAGGAGACCGAGACGAGAGCATAATTTGCTGTATATCATTTATTTTCAAAAAAAAGAAAAAATTCTGGTGGGCCTTGGTTTTTTTTTTTTCCACACTGGCGAATTTCCGTATTGTTTTCCGTTTGGTTAAAAGGGAAGAACTCAAAAAGGCTTAAAAAGAAGGCGGGGACTGGATGAATCCGGCTGACGAAGTGAGGTAGGGGAGAAAATCGCTGACGAGAAGGCAGGGGAAGAGAAGGGACGAGAGGAAGAGAAGAGAAGAGAGAAAAAGAGAGAAATCCTCCATTTCGAATGATACAGACTGGCCGAAGACAGAAATCCTCCATCTAGAATGAAAGAAGAGAGAGATAGAGAGAGAGAGGGGGGGGAGAGCGGGAGGGAAGGTTGAGGGGGAAAAGAAGGGTTAGAGGGGGGAGAAGGGAAAACGGAATAATCCCTATCCATAAGAAGTAGGGGGGGCGAGAGAAAGAAGAGACAAGAAAGAAAATCCTCCATCTCTTTAAATGAAGCGAGAGAGAGAAGAGAGAATGGGAGATGATGCAGAGGAGAGAGATACCCACCCCCATTAATCCATACCACAAAGCTGAAGCATGTCATCTGTTCACGTCATATTTATCCCAGTCCATTAATCTTTCTATATTGACTGGATCTCATTTATTACTTTTTTAAGGACTGTCAAAAGGGAAAAAAGCGATTGGTTTCGCTCTCATATAAATCCCGAGAGAGTGGAACATAGTTTCCCTATGGTACCCATACCCTGCCACAGCTCATGCGCGCAAAAAAAAAAAAAAATTAAATAAATAAAAAAAAAAATGCCCCGATGCATCTTCGACACAATCGAGTTTTCTATACATCGTATAATCATACAAACATACATACATACATACATACATACATACATACAAAGGCCCTCGAAAAGGTTTTTTAAAAATAATGAAACGAGCAAAAAAAAAAAAAAAAAAAAATTAAAAAAATGCCCCAAGACATCTTCGAAGCAATCGAGTTTTCTGTACATCGTATAATCATACATACATAAAAACCAGTGGCAGATAAACAACCGAATCAGCAAACGAAAAGGCTCGAAAAGGTTTTAAAGAAATACTGAAGCGAGCAAAAAAAAAAAAAAAAAAAAAAAAAAAAAAAAAAAAGATAAACCATCCCTCTGGCTAATTTCAAGTACTTGTGGCCAACACCAGCGATGACTTGCTCCTCCTTCGAACTGCAGCAAAGTCCGTGAGGGTGAGCAGGCGATGCCACTCCAAGAGACCAATAAAGTATTTTATGACCTGAAGTAAAGATAATACTCGACGGGGGAGGGCCCTTTATAACGCCCTTCCTCCTTTCTCTCTCTCTCTCGAAGGCCCAGCCATCGTTTCTGTGTGTTTTAGAAGATAGGCTTGAGAGGATTAGTCGAGAGAGAGAGAGAGAGAGATTATGCTTTGTTGGCGTCTCGAGCATTTTGTCTACTTATGAGGCTATTTTGGACCAACGGAAATATTTTTACTTATTTGATTGTGCTGCTTCTAGAGAGAGAGAGAGAGAGAGAGAGAGAGAGAGAGAGAGAGAGAGAGAGAGAGAGAGAGAGTACCGGAAACGTGTGACTGTTTATGAAAGACTATTAGAAATATTTCCCAAGAAAGGATACTCTGGTATGAAGAAAATTTTTTCCCTAAACTTTCCGTCTCAGGATATTATACTAAAACTCCTTTGTTTTATGGCGAATAGATGTTAGAAAAATTTCCTTTAACAAGTGATGCAGATACCTTTTGGAACCAAAGGCAATTACTTTCTCTTTTCTTTGTAGCTTTCCCTATAAAGTTTGGGATCCGTGTAATAGCTGCCCTCGAAGAACTACGGCTAAATATATGGAAATCACATGCGGGAAATACGTATACCACGGGCCGTTCTAAGAGAATTCGGCTTCTCGGATTAGACCTACCGAATCTATAAATCTTTTATGGGCGTCGAAATTGTAAAAAACAGTTTTAGGGCTCATCCTGGAACGGTTATCTTCGTATCATTTTCTACTACATTCTTTTGTTTTGTTTTTTTAGAAATTGATGATTAAGCCGATGCTTGACGTAAAGCACTTTAAAATAAAATTTAATATTAAATATTGTAGTTTGGGCGATCAGGACACTATTCATACTGAGCCAGGAGGATCTAGAAAAATTGAAAACAAAAAATATTTTATTCTAATTGTATCACGCAATTTTTTCCCCGATTTGCAAACACATATCTTGGAAAATTTGATTTTTATCTTCCATTATCTATACCTGAACAGGACGAAGACAATTTTGCAATAAACACCAATAAATCCTTATAGATAATTTTTTTCACCTATTTAAATTTATTTCTGTCCTCAATTATGAACACACGAATTAAATACTTGAGTTTTATTTTCCATCATCTATACCTGAAGAAATTCAAGAAAATTAAACAATAAATGACAGTGATTGGCCAATGATTCTTTCCTAAACAGTAACATCCTGTCGTCGTTTTCATCACTTTTTTTTATTTATTTATTTCACCTGAATTTTGTCGTGATTTATAAAAATCTATTCTTTGAAGATTTAATTTTTAGTATCTTTCTGTTATACTTGAAGAAGAAGAGAGGCAAGATTTAGATATATGCCATTAATTTGAGATACTTCCACAGAGAATATGGCAATCTAATTTGTTTCTTACTCTTGATTAATAACCATATATCTCTAAAGACTGAATATTTAATTGCTATCGCCCTTTCTTTCCCTTGATTCATAACACTATATCTCTAAAGACTGAATATTTAGTTGCTATCAATACATTCTTTCCCTTGATTCATAATCATATATGTCTAAAGACTAAATGTTTAGTTGCTTTGCTATCATCCATTCTTTTTCTTGATTCATAACTTTATTTCTCTAAAGACTGAATATTTAATTACTATCATCCTTTCTTTCCCATGATTCATAACCATATATCTCTAAAGACCGAATATTTAGTTACTATCATCCATACATGAAGACCACCGAACGAAAATGATTATTAGATAATAATGCCCAATAAATTCTCTGAGGAATCTTCCTAAAGAAAACGAGAATTTCAATTTTGTCTGTTACTCTTATTGTCAGTTGCCCCTTTTACGCAAACATAATGACGGGTCCTCACGAAATTCAGGCACCTGTTGGCTGGCCCTCCGGACACCTCCCTCCCACCTACCCCTACCCCCCAACTCCTCCCCAGATAGGCACCAGCTGCATCTCTCCTTAGATGTGATTGGAGTGCCATTCCATTTCTCCTCTTTTTCTATCATCAGATTGTTTGGGCATATTGGGATTCACGCACAGTTTGAACCGTTACATACACACATACTCACGCACACGCATACATATATATGTGTATATATATATATATATATATATATATATATATAGATATATCATATTTATAATATAAATATAATATGTATGTATATATATCTCTGTGTATATATATATATATATATGATATATATATATATATATTTATGTATTATATATATATAGTATATATATATATATAATATACTATATATTATATATTATATATATATATATCTATATATATATATATATATATAATGTAGTATTATATATACACATAATATATAATATATATATATATATATATACATAAATGTTTAATATATATATATATAGATATATATATATATATATATATATATATATATTCATAAAATATTGTTACATATCGCTTACTATTCAAATCAAGCAGAAAATCATCATTAATAATTACAATTATTTATCATACAATTTCGATACCATCGTCATATTCCAATACTTCACATTGCTGTCAAGGTACTCAATAACCAATTCGTCCGTAGTTCAAGAGTAAACATTACGGTCTATAAATATTCCACAAAATTAATATACCTCAATTATGGGCTCACCCCACAAATAAGAAGAGTATATATATATATGTTTGTCTGGCCTCTAATTTACATGCATAATTTTTTTTCGTTAAACAAATGAAATGCAAATTGGTTACATTCGCGTCCTAATCAGTACCATATGGAGGCCTTGTTATCATAAGAATTACGGTCCTCATAAATATTTTGATTGCACAAAAATTTAAATGCAGATGAACCGTGCCATACTCGCAATTTTATTTTTGGGGATGTATTACGATAGATATTGCTATTCATGAATATATAAAGATTATAACAACCTCCCTACTAGCATTTGGTATTTGATGGAGAGAAATTACTATTTAATGCTCTTTATGATACAACAGTTTGATCTTTTTGTTTATGAGTAACATTTTCAGTTCGACTAGTTCAAGCTATCAAGATGTATAGACTGAAAAAAAATACACGTATATATGTAAGCATCTATGTATCATATATATATATATATACATATATATATATATATATATATATATATTTTATAGTGTATATATATATATATATATATATATATATATATATATATACTATATATATATATATATATATACACAGTATATTATCCCTGACTGAGTCATTTAAATCCCGATACGAGGAAATATATGCAGAGATATTCCTGAACATATTCACAACAAATAATACAAATATTTCCTTTATCTTCACCTTTTACAAACTAAACCCCCCTCCACCCCCCTACCCCCCAAAAAAAAGGATCTGAAAACAAGCTCAAGAACTTCCCAGTAAAAGATGAAAAATTCCAATCTCAAAAACTGACCAAAAGGTCAACGCCGCCCACCGCCCACCGCCCAACCCCCACTTTCAATGCTTGATGTTGAAATATCCATTTTATAGCCACGCCCTCGAAGACAGATTGTTTATTTAACAGCAACGGGGGAGGGGGGACTGAATTAAGAGAACCTTTATGGCTTCTTTAAGCTTGGTTTCAAGGCGTCTTGTTTACAAACATTTCCCTCAACGGGGCGAAGGCTGTTGAATTATGTCTAGACGTCTTCCTTTCTCTCTCTCTCTCTCTCTCTCTCTCTCTCTCTCTCTCTCCTTTTGGTGTAACTAAGGTTAGCTGGGAATTTTTTTGTGAGGTTAGTGTTATATTCTTGCGTGCTATATGCATGGCAGTGATATGTAAAGCATGGACTCACACACACATATTTATATATGTATTATGTATATACGTATATATATGTTTGTGTGATTTTTGTGTTTTGCTGGTACAGAGTCTCTTTAAATTTTCGTCAATCACAACTCGGCATCAATAATGTTTTGGCAACACACTCAATAATTTCAATAATTCTTCCTTTCTTAGAGGCTGAAGTTTGATATACAAATTAGGCAGCTCTGATAGACTACTAAATACAAACGGTTTGTCTGATACGAATGCTGCCTACTAATCCAATTAGCTTTCATGTTGGATATTAAGGTTGCGTTTAAGGCTGCCTTTGTAGCTTCCTTCACACCACTGTAATGTTGAGTAAATGCAAATCATGGTTGAATAGCTTAAGGAAGCTAAAATTCAAAGGTAAAATGACAGCTTTCTAAGAAATTGAAAGTTAATTCATGAAAATTATTGGTAGTTTTATCAGTGTTAAAATGAACTTGGTAGTCCCTTCAGTAAAGAATAAATTTCGCTTTTTTAAGTACGTTCTAAGTTAAAACAAATTCACGGAAGTTGTAATATGCCCAATTTCAATCTATCTGGCCGTTTTCACAAAATCTGTCTCGAAATCATGAGATATTTTCCTTAAGGATCAGATAATCACTTGCAAATTTATCACTAGCCACGAATCAAGTTATCATGCAAGAAATAATCCCGTGATAAATCACTTCCATAAAAGCTTAGAAAATTGATTATGATTGATTGCGCAGCTCACATTATCTTATGGGCGGAACGAGATGCAGGAGCGCCTGCTAAAAAAAAAATGAGAAATAAAAAATAAAACTCATAATTCAAATTGTGTTCATATTTTGCTTTTCAGGATTAAAAGTGA
>NC_061103.1:45508450-45510950 GCF_015104395.2 Macrobrachium nipponense
GGTTGGACTATAATAAATCTTTAGGACATCCTAAGCCTTGTAACTCTCTCTCTCTCTCTCTCTCTCTCTCTCTCTCTCTCTCTCTCTCTCTCTCTCTCTCTCTCTTGAGACATCCTAATCCTTGTAACTCCTTCGATGTCTCCTCGGTTGGACTATAATAAGTCTTTGAGACATCCTAATCCTTGTAACTCTCTCTCTCTCTCTCTCTCTCTCTCTCTCTCGTAATCACTCGATCATTTTCTTTGCTCACCTATTTCTCTATCGACTAACCGCTGGAATGACCTCATAAAACATCTATCAGAGAGTATTTGGCCCGGCCTGGTTTTGGCACCCTGTGGTCATTGCAGTCTCTCTCTCTCTCTCTCTCTCTCTCTCTCTCTCCTGCTTATGCTTCTTCTATTTTTAACAGTAACTTTTAATGGGAAAAGTCCCCCTCTCCCTCTCTCTTTTCTGCTGTTTTTTTTTTTTTTTTTATCAGTGAAGATGATTTGAACAGTCTCTCTCTCTCTCTCTCGTCTCTGTTCATACTAGCATTACGCTCAAATATTAGTTCAAATTTATGCATTTAAGCATCTTGACAGGAAATTATTTCTCTGGAAATTAATGTAACATTTATATTACGAAATTAACTAACAGAGAAACACCGAGGTAAATTTAGGCGTTCACAAATTTGATAATGGAAGGAAGAGAGAGAGAGAGAGAGAGAGAGAGAGAGAGAGAGAGAGAGAGAGACTTAAGAATGAATTTATAAAGATACAACTTGACACAAACTGAAAATACATTTTGTCTCTGCGCAGAAAGTTATGACCACAGATACTCGAAGTGTAGGCAGTTTATTTCTTCAAGTGATATAACAGTTAGTTACCTTAGATACCATGGTAGAAAAACTTTATGTCGTAAACTTGATACTAGATTAAAATCCAAATCTATAAACTTGATATTAGATTAAAATGCAAATCTGAGAAGATATAAACAAAGGCTTTTGAGATAAGGGTAGTTGGTCACTTGGGAAAAATAAAATCTGCAAACGGCATTGTCATCTTGCAGAAGGTAATATGCTGTACATCTTTATGGCACTGGATTTTAGTCGTACTCTCTCTCTCTCTCTCTCTCTCTCTCTCTTCTCTCTCCTCTCTCTCTCTCTCTCTCCTCTCTCTCTCTCTCTCTCTCTCTCTCTCTCTGACACTTTAGGAAAATAGAATTTTGCAAACAGCTTTGTCCTCCTGCAGAAAGTAATATGGTGTACATCTTCATGGGAATGAATTTTAGTCTCTCTCTCTCTCTCTCTCTCTCTCTCTCTCTCTCTCTCTCTCTCTCTCTCTCTGATCTTAGTACTTACCCTATGCACATCTAGAATGCGTATGTATATTGGCAATCACATATAAGAAATAAAGCTTCTCCCGGTATCTACAAAAAAAGAAATATGGCATTTCATACATACTAAATGCAACCCATAAAAACGGATGATAAAATTCGTCTACAAACTGCCTTGTAGCCAATAGGAACCTTCCTGTCGAAAGGCTTTGGAGAAATGCTTCTTTTTCTCTGCAAGAGCCTCGACCTTCCCTTTCACGTTTATGCATAACCATATCTAGTAGTGCCATCTCCAGAGAGGCAATTTCGAGTGGATGTTTTTTCCTAAGAAGTCGAAGTTTGTACAAACTCAACTTCCCTAGAGTTCTTGGGGACCTTTGAATCGTAAGATCTTACTTGGGTTTGGTTTCTCTTAAATGAATCTGTGATAGTTTACAAGAAGAGGCACTTTGCTATGAAGTGCTTTTTTGCCTTGAAATTTTGTACAAATTCTGCTTCCTTTGGGTGTTTTGGGGACCTTTGAATCGTAGGACGTATCTCTGGTTTAGTTTGATTTTGATGAAAATGTGACTGGTTACAAGTTAATGCATTTTCATATCAGATATTTGTCTTGAATTTCAACACCAATGGTTTAGGTTCACTATGAACCGAAAACGCTCGGTTCTTTGAGCAATTTGGAATTTTCGATAATTTCAAATTCAACGTTAAAACTGCCTTTCATTTCGAATTTTTTTGTTGGGGGTTTTCATAAAAACTAACCAAATGATGGCTCAACAGCATATAGATAACCATAACCTTAACTTACTGTATACCATGAATTTCATATATACGATATTTTGGACTAAATCTCTGTAATGGCTGGAAAGATAGGGATCAGTTCGAGAGAGGGAGCGATGGATTAAAAAAAATATTAAAAAACCATGAAACGACTGGAGCAATAAAGCAATAAAACCAGACAAAAAAAATAAACTTCAAAGAGCTCACCAACAGGAGAAAAATCAGATGAAACGAGAATATATAAAAGACAAAAAAATGAGAGGAAACCTGATGTTCACAGAGAAGGGGGCCGGAGGGGAGTGGCCGCCCTGGGTGGGGGCTAGCTATTTCAAAAATGCTGAAGTAGGATCAAAGGGAAGGAAGGTTGGAATAATGGAAAAAAAGTTTTATTTAGAAAACAAAACTGTTT
>NC_061103.1:45515950-45528450 GCF_015104395.2 Macrobrachium nipponense
TGTAGACGGGGTTTCATATCGATTCTAATTACGAAAGCATCCAGATCGAGGGTGATTTGTAAGGTCAGAATCGATATAACTTATAGCGTCTCAGTTGGCTGATTGGATAGCGTCACTGACTGTCCTGATTTTTTCGTCCCGTCCACCTGGACGGTGGTTCGATCCCATGGGGGGACGAAATTGTTATCAACTTAAAAATTCCCTTCGGTACATATATGAAAATATATCATTTGAAGGTAGAATAAAGTGAATTTAGATATAAAGGACATTTGTAGCTTGAATTGATATATTAAATGGATCACGGTTCGATGTGATAAATTATTCATAATATCTATATAATATATATATATATATATATATATATATATATATATATATATATATATACATATATATATGTATATATATGTGTGTGTATTTGTATACATATATATATATATAAATATAATACTATATTACTTTTGGAGGGTGGGTTAATCATTCATTAATAAAACGTATTTATCTTACTATTTAAAAGCAAAAAAAGAAAAAAAGTATCCATGTATACCATTTGGGATACGTCTTCTACATACGCATATATATACATACACATCCTCACACTTTTATGTATACATAAAGCAATTGTCCTGCCTTCAGGCACCAGTCCCACTAGACTGTTTTATTGCAAGGCGGAATCGAGCAATGCAATTCGTGTGTCTATTTTATCACTCTCTCTCTTGAAGATATGACGGTCGAGTACTGACGCGTTATGGCTATTATTGCGTAAAAGACGAAGCGGAAGAACGAATCTTCGTTATGTTTCGTTATAAAGTTGTATTTGGTGTGACGTCACGTATGTAAACAGCATCGCCTTGGGAGATGATTTTGTGGTTGATGAATTCACAGCTGGTTTTATCCAGGGTGTGCTGCAGTGAATGGTGTAATCTCAGCTCAGGTAAATCTCTCTCTCTCTCTCTCTCTCTCTCTCTCTCTCTCTCTCTCTCTCTCTCTCTCTCTCTCTCTCTCTTATACACATCAGCTGATCATTCACCTTTATTCGCCTGTCAGACTAAGCGCAGGAATAGCCTCGTAAAATGCAAGTGGCGAGGGAAGTTTTCTGATCTGTTTATCTCCTCCTGTCGTCGTTTGCACCCTCTCTCTCTCTCTCTCTCTCGGTGAATCCTGGTGTTGGTATATGTTTAAAGAATTGCATTTATCAATCTATATTCTCTCTCTCTCTCTCTCCTCTCTCTCTCTCTCTCTCTCTCTGTGAACCCTGGTTATGTTGGATGCTTAAAGAATTGCATTTATCTACCTATATTTTCCATCTTGCTCGAAATCACGTCATGTATTTCATCTCAATTTAGAACGATACATAAAATTATTGGGAAATTCTTCATAAAGAAATTATTTATATATCTATATTTTTCATTTTGCTTGATACCGCGTTTTGTAATTTATATCAACATAGAGTAATACAGGAAAGCATTGTGGAAATATTCCCAGAAACTTCAGAGGAATCGTTGACACAATTTCTGCGAGTAACAGATAAAAATATTGGGGAATTATTAACAGAAACGTCAGAGGAATCATTGACACAATTTCTGCGAGTAACAGATAAAAATATTGGGAAATTATTAACAGAAACGTCAGAGGAATCATTGACACAATTTCTGCGAGTAACAGATAAAAATATTGGGGAATTATTAACAGAAACGCTAGAGAACTTACACACAATGTCTCAAAGAGTAAGAAAGACAGTACGCAATAGAGAGTTGCCAAAAAACAGCACGGGACTTTTATTTAGGAGGTCTGTTCCTGTTTGCAACAATTGTCAAATTTCACGCTCCCCTCCCGACCCTTTCGAGGAGTAAACAAGACCATAGATCTGGATCCTTTTGTCTAGTTTGGTTGTTCGTATAGCCATCCTTGGAATAGGGGAAAGTTTATTTTCCCTTCCTTTTCTCTTTTGTTTTTCCCTTTTTTGTTCCCCACATTCTTCCCTGACCTCCTGAATTCTGGTGTGTGAGTTCTTCCCGTCCTATTTTCGCGAGAAGATGGTTAGAGTAATGTACTATCCATCGTCAAAAATAAAAAAAAATATAGGCTTTCTGGGTCTTGGGTTCTGATTCTTGTTTGTTTGTTTGTGTGTTTGTAAGTGCGTGTGTGTGTTTTTTTTTTAAGTTTTGTTTTTCCTTAAAAAAAAATCATTGAGAAATATGTCATGGCTCCTACTTTCATATTTTTCTTATTTTGGCTTTTAGTGTCTGTGTATCTAAATATATAATACCTCATATATATAGTATTACTGATATCTATATAATACATATATATATATTATATGGTACTATATATATATATATTATATATATATATATAATATTATATATTAATATATTATATAATATATATATATAGATAATTATTATAGTGATATATATAATAATATATATATATTATATTGCCTATAATATATATTATTATATGATATATATATTAATATATTATTTCTTTAAAGATGAATGGTGTCTGTTGTGTATGTGTGTGTGAATTTCTTTTATTGTTTTCAATCTTCACCTTCAATCTAAAAAGAACCATTTCCAAACGAAGTCAAAGACATCGCTGATATATAAGGGGGATTTTAAGGAAATAATAGAGGGTTTTATAACTTACTCCAACAATAGCACATGTCTCCTCTCTTCATCTCTCCTCTCGTCTCATCTGCTCTCCTCCATCTCTCCGCTTCTCTCTCACTCGTCTCTCTCTCTCCTCTGTGGAGCAATCGACAGCCCCGACAATAACCTACCGATGATCGTAAAGAACTCCACATACCCTTCCATTCCAACACCAAGCAATGCCAACCAAGTCAAGCAAGATAAACCAAAAGAGAGAGAGAAGTTACAGTGGGGCAGTAAAAGCAAGAGAGTTATCAATAAAGAGAAAGGTTTCCAGTTGCAAGACAAAAAACAAACTGTCAGTCAAAAAAAAGAATGCCTGCTCGTAAATATAAACGGCAGCGGCTATCGCTGTGGGCCCTCCCTTCCTGGTCTGAACCCCCACTCCCACCTTCTGTGTTTCCATTCGACTCCTCCTCCTCCTCCATCCTCCTCCTCCTCCATCCTCCTCCTCCTCCTCCTCCTCCTGCCATTTCTTGGCCAGAGTGATAAACAGCACTTGACCTCCCTTGACGATAATAAGAAGACAGGGGCCGAGTTATGTCGCGTGAAATAGCGAATTTCGTTCGATAGTTTTTTTGCGATATCGTTATTCGAGATGGCTCCGCCCTTCGAAATCTGTCCTGTTTGGACTCGTCAAGTTTTGGGTTTTGGGCCCTCAGATGATATTATGTATGTTATATATATTACATACATACATAGCACACACACACCGCGCCAAACACTATCTTCTGATATTGCCATTTTGAGCTACAGATATCCTTTCATCTCCAATTTCGGCTCTACCTTCGGAATTGATATTTTTATTTTTATGTATATATGGGGACTAACATTCCATATTTTTCTTTTTTTATGTAAACACTTTTAGCATTAGGGCTCGGTCCAGCTACCAAAACCGCAACTACTGAATATTACTCAAACCTTGACTTGCATTTGACTTATAGGAAGTGTGATACAGACACTATTGTGAATTATATATAATAATGTAATTAAATAAAAATTCCGATGGTGTTACATGCAATTGGATTCCAAGTTAATAAAATATAAAACAAGCAATGATATTGGTAAAATAATAGTGATCACGTGATTATATAATGATACAGTTTTTTTCACTTCAATCTCTTTAAGAATACTTATTGCTACGAGAAACTCACTAATGTACTCTGGATAAATTGCGTCATAGAATGAAGATTAACCTGATGAAAAAATCATTTTTATTTTAGACTGATAAAAAACAAAGTTCATATATGAATTGATAAAATTTATTAATGTTTATGCTGATTTGATTCGTTTGCTTTTTTATGCTAAATGTTATCTATCCTGATTCATTCAATTCGAATCATATTAACTAACTCATAATAATAACTGCAGATATTGGGTAAATAAAAAGGTAAACAGATTGGATTATAGGCTGAAGGCCCTGATTTTGTTTTATTAACATATTGTAGTATTGGATTCATGTAATTTATGATTAATATATGTGTCACTTCAAATAGAGTTCCTACTGGGCGTACACGCAAAGATATTATTTAGATTCTGTTTTATTTTATGATCATTTGATTATAAACGAATACTTCCTATTGCGTAAACGCTCCCAAAAAATATATTTCGATTCGGTTTTATTTATGATCGTTTTAAATAGATATGGGATACATGAATCGCTTTATAATATATAGGATGACATGAACCGGGTTCGTTTATGCTACTTCACTTTTAAACTAGCTTTCGAACAACTTTTTCGTCCATTACCACCAGTTCCAGTACAACCCACCTATAGCCAATGAAATGCGGCCTTTTTCAAATGGTTAAAAAAACAAAACAAGGGGAAAATTTGCCTGGGCGGGTCCGCAACCGGTTCCATTTTCCATTTTGTTTCGCTCATACTTATTCCTGTGCATCCTAAGCCTACACGATTACTTCGGCTATGAACTAAAAAAAAACATCCCCGGCACACGAAGTTCCTTCGCCAGCAAAGTATGAGTTTGGAATATCCTTCGGGTCGTAAGTTGTTCCGGAAGTTATTGTCCCTTTTTGTAGTCGAATTCCGACAGCCGACTGGAGTGAACGTTCTCCGCATGAAAACGAGATTAACACGACGAGATACGGTTGTTTTGTCGTAAGAAGTTCGGTCCATTGAAATTCCATTCACAGTTGTAGGCGGGTTTGTTACTTGACTTGTTAAGTCGTCCGCTGCGACGAACTGATTTTTGTCTCTTAGAACGTTGCGATGTGAAACTCTCGTACTGCAGGATATGCTGGTAACCTCATGTTCCATTAATCAGCCTGGGCAAGTGAAAATTCAATACTTGTTCACAATAGGGTAAAGTAAATTCAGACGTACAATCCAAATACAGGGGAGGGTAAGAGAGCCATTTAGACCAAGACTTAACCCCACATGAATTCCGCTGATATTTTCGGTTTGGAATTCGGAAGAATCCTTTCCGTCTGTTATCAAACTTTTTTAATCCATGGGCATTAACAATGAGTGAAACTATCCGCAGGTTCCTATGATGATGAATTGTAAAAATTAATCCTAGAATTATAAAAAATAAACAGCTATCTATACAAATCCCAAAGTCCCCAAAGAAATTCGATATTACTGGTAGTTGGGAATTGCTAGATCAAACGACGGTGGAAAACTGGAAGGCTATTTGTAAGATTGCCAGGCAAACATAAGAGTCAAAGTGAATACTTATCATGGATTCTATGTGGCCCTAACAAAGTTTAACAAATTTTAATTTTCGTCGCGTCGCATCCTCGTGACGGTTAATTTTAAAAGAAACTTTATTACTCGGTAGGGAATATGCAAACGAAAAAAACCCACTATGTAACCTAATTTCTAAATAAAAAACTTTGGCTTTTGAGGTTTTTTCAAGAAAATGTGACATTTTCCCCATGAATGTTTTACTTGAATTGTAATAGGCTAATGTTGGTCAAGTAAATATTTCTCGTCATATTATCTTGATACTTCTAATGTCTATGGGGCGGTTCAGAAAAAAAAAACAAAAATTAATTCCATTTTGTTGGTTATAGGAAATTCTATTTGCTTTATTTTGTTATTAATTTTAAAATGAATTGGCAAGACTCCTTAGCTAAAGTTTGGGCATTGGCGCATACGGATAAGACCTGTCTGCCCTTGGTCCCATAGAAAGAAGTTCGGTCTAAGCGTTCCTTTCTTTCGTCCAGTCAATCTGCTTTGTAACAATCTCGAGATGAAGCCTGTGTAAGGGGCAGATTTAGTTGCTGGTTAAAAGGAAGCAAATGCTCGGATTACGGCAATGATGAACGTCGTCCCACTTGGTTCAGGAGATTGCTCTCAATGGCCAGCTAAAGAGTTACGTTTACTCTTGCTGTAAAGAGATACGACTTTAGTATTTTCAAACTGATATTTTTAGTTGTTTTAATTTCAATTCTCCCCCGCCCGTGATGAAAGAATGTCTGAAAAAAAAAAACAACAGTTAACCAAAATTGCAACCAATATATTAAGTTTCATGTTGGCATTATGTTGTAAATAAATTTCCTTATTCAAAACTATAGTGAAAAAGGTTTTCCATACAAATTCTATATATTTAGTTTATTAGCCCTGTATAAGACTTAAATCATATGAGGATTATTTCATAGATAACATTTTCACTTTTCTAAGTCTTCCCTGACTTTAAAACAAATCTCTTTTGTATTTTATTATTTTATTTATTTTCTTTATTTATTAATTTATTTTATTTAGTTTATTTATTTATTTTATTTTTTTTTTTTTTCATTGGACTTACGAATACTAAATCACCGGGCGGACAGACAATATGTCAGTATGGATTTTTGGATATGTGTTTTGAAGCTTTTAAGGCTTATTTGTCATTACTTTTTAAAGGTCGTTAAAGCGGGTGGGAAAAGCGATTAGAGTTTCGAATCTTTACCCGTACTGCTTATCTTTAGATATTTAATTAAGCCTTCGGGGGTTGACGTTTTGCTTATTGATTTTCTTTGTAATAATTCGTGATTCCTTTTTTTTCTTTTTATTATAATTTTGTAATCCCTTGTCCCCGACTTCTTAGGCGGAGTTTGTTATTATTTCTCGATTATCCGCACTTGTATCCATATTTATCTTATTTTTTTTATATTTAGTTTATTTACATATTATTTTTGTTTTATTCATTTTATAATTGTTGATAAATTAATGGTTGGCTTGAATATGTGGCAAAGTGTTGTCTAGGTCGGCGTACCGTAGGCAAGGCTACTTGCTGTGCATTCAATTCTATAGAATACAAGATATAAACATAATAAAGGGTATTTAAAAGTCCGCGAGAACCGCTATAATCTCCAGTTCGGATCCGCAATCATCCGAGTTTGTAAACTTCGTAAGACATTCGACACTATCCTAGTTTAATTATTCCGTTATTCTAACCTCCTGATTGACTCTGGGTCTGAATAAAAATTTAAGTTATTGGTTTTGGTTTCTTAATGGTGGAAAGGAACTTCACACAACGTAGTTTACGGAGAGTTATTTTATTGATTTACAACCAAACCCGCCGCAGTCGACAGATTATTATGTGTTGAATTCCGCATATTTATTGCTTTAGGCAGTGAGGCTCATAAATATTGCGTAACGGCACTCAATTGGCGGTGTTTGTTTTTAGTGGCTATTAACTTCTATACATAAACGTGTCAAGGAACTATTGTAACCACTAAGAAAGTTTTGTTTATTCCCTCTGTCAGCACTCGTAATTCTGTTAATAATTCTAACGTATATTCTTTTCAAGGATTGATTTGGGCACAGGATACGCCCTTACCCTTAAACTGAAGCAGGTGGTCTTAAGGTGTATGCCCTTCCCTTGTTTTTCTTGACCAAACTGTGTTACAAGATTAGTTATGTGGCTTTTTATATCTGTAAGCATTGTAGGTCAGGCCAGTAAAAGTAGTGATTTGGCTTTCCTTGGTGACCATAGTAGATAATACCCTGGATGACGGAATTGCAAACCGGTTTAGTTTATAGACGATTGGTATGGAAAGAGATTATTATTACTAATAACCTGGTCGTTAGTTCCATCTGCTGTGTTTCTTCTTCGGGGTTTTCCTCGTCACAGTGACCTACCATATAATATTAAACATTTGATTACATTATTCTGATACACATACTTTAA
This sequence comes from Macrobrachium nipponense, assembly GCF_015104395.2. Taxonomy (NCBI): domain Eukaryota; kingdom Metazoa; phylum Arthropoda; class Malacostraca; order Decapoda; family Palaemonidae; genus Macrobrachium; species Macrobrachium nipponense. The sequence goes on from NC_061103.1 coordinate 45,523,740, forward strand.
ATGTACTTTTGGGGTTTGCTTTCTTAGGGTTTCCCTGCTCAAAAGTGTTTTATTGCTTTTTTGCTTAGGCCACTGACCCTGTTTCCGTTTTTTCGGAAGTGTTTATTGTTTTGGGTTATGTCTTTTGTTGACTCTTGGCTTTGTTTGCAGTTTTGTAACAGTTCTGCGCTCCAACCCGCAGAATTATTCAATGTTCTCGTCGAATCTCTTGGGTTTAAGGGAATTTTGTTTCTTGTTTAGGATACGGTTTTAACAATATGGTAACGGATGTTTCTTCTATCGTATTTTTTTGATTTTTTAGTCTAATTAATGGTTCTTTGGCGGTATGGTGGGGGCGGGATTGTGGCGGGATGAATGCGTCCATCTATGAGATTTGGCTTTCCCTGCCAGGTAAGATTTATCTTATCTTGGCTCCAAACAGACCTGAATGGATCATTTGTCATGCCAGAGTTTTCCCTTTTGGAAAGAAGAAGGACTGTGATTAAGCCTTTGAAAAATAAACTCGGTAAAGGACCTCATGTTCCAGTAAGGACTTTATCAGGATAGCCATGAATTATTAATGCCTTCAAGATGTACTAGTGAGTTAAAGATACCTAGCCCTTCCTTGCTTTATTACTGCATATTTTACTTTCAGAGGGCTTAGTTTATCCATGAATAAAAACAGTCTATAGGAAACAGAACTGTTTTATCATATTGGGGCTGAAGTAGTATCCCTCTTACCCCTTGGTCTGAGGCCGTTCCTTGTTGGCAATAAAAAAAAAACAAAATTCCTTATTTAAATCAAGGGAGGACTTTTTAAGTTAGGTTAAGCTTCATTGCATTTTCCGCTTTTAACGATATCGGAACGCCTGTTGATGCTTTTTACGACCTTTCATTTAAAAATTTAAAACTCTACGCCTCTTCCTTCGCGAACATAAGAAATTGCTGTTAAAGGAGCTGTCATGATTGAAAGAGTTTACATATTTACATAACTAATTGTTAATACCTCACTACAGCGCAAAATGTGGTCTGTAAGTCTAAACCCTTTTCTCCTTTTTACGGGTTAATAGGATAGCCGGTAAAGTTAATGAATAGCCGACACCTTACCGCTTGGACTACTTTAAGACCTTGACCAGAACACATAAAACCTAAGATAAACAATGTTCGGTTTTAAAAAAACCTCACAGTTTAGATTTTTATTTTACTCTGAGATTATTTGTCTTTGTCTTCTGTAGGTCACCTAGCCTACTTTACTTTGTTGAATGTAACTTCTAAGGTATTTAGAAAAGATTACAAGATCATCCATTATATGGCATGTCGGTTTATCCCCTCTAAAGTTTCCTCGCAAAACCCTATATTGTAATTGGGGGCGTGCAACGTAAGCCGGAGGCATAAGTAAAAAAGAAAAATTGATAATGTCCCCTGAGTGTGCTGAAAACGGTGAGTATGATGGTAAACAATCAACTTAGGTAATGGTATCTGGTAAAAGCTTTTAAGTAAGTCCTCAAGTTTGGTGAAAAAAATTTATTCTAACGCGGGAAACCTGAACAAGTCGCTAAACAGGATAATAAGATTTCGTCGGTGAGGTCATCGCACTGGAAACTATCGGAAAGTCCGTTTTTCCTTGTTTAAGCGACCGTAATCTGGCGCAGGATACGGCCAAGTTCCCGGATCTTTTTTATTGGCATGGCTACGTTTGAAGGGAAAAAAAATTATATGGGCTTATTTGATTTCCTAATGGCTAATGGCCTCCTATTTAACTAACATTTTTTCCAACTTCGTCGTTTCATTTTCTTCTCTTTTTAAAATTTCATTGAGAATCTATACTAAGGTACGTAAATATGCTTTAGTGTTTGTCCTTATACCGTTTTTGTTTTGTTTTCAATGATCGTCCGTTTTTTTCTTTTCCTCCTCAGAGATCACCGTCGCAGTGGAGAAACTTCCTGGTAATTGCAGGTAAAAGATAAAAAAAGAAAAAAAATTTGTCCTTGCTGAATCACCTCTGCTTGAATGACTTTTAAGCGGATATTACTTTAGATAGAATTATTCAAGAGCTATTCGTCCCGCAACGACCGGCCAGTTTGGGCGTGATTAAAAATTAGCAAGCAACATAAAAAAAATGCGAATATTTATAACTTCCGCGTATCCACGATATTTGTATACTTTTAAGGGAGCCTTTTGTTCGCGGTAAATCGTTATATTTCAGAGTGTCGGTGGAAGGATTAAAACTTTCCATTTCCCAGCAAAGTCCTTTTTTAAACACGCACTAAGACAGTCGAGGGTGTCATGCTTCCTCGAGATTTTTGGCGTGCAAAGTACGACCTGCGGTTGTGGGAGAATTCTGTTGGGTCATTTGAAAACAATGTTACGATTTAATGAGACAAATGGTATAGTTTCCTTTTATAATAAGATTATTATTTGATTAACTGGTCTCATTTTTGTTTCAAACGGATTTTACTATTTGTTTGAAGGTTTTTGTAGGATTTTCTCTTTGATAAACTACGAGCGCCTTTATTTTGCAGGATGTCAAGATCAGTATTTTGTATTCACCCTAGATGGATCTTACAATTACACTACCATACAGATCAACATGTTTTTTATTACTAATAGGAGGTATCTGTAAGCGCTTCGGTCCTTATCCAGGACTTCTCATTAGGGTGAGTTTTCGAACAACAGACGGTGAGTCCGTAAATACAAGGATTATTACGTCTACTAAAGAAATAAACAAGAGTATTCTAATTTTTAACGGTCCGGCGCTGTACAGTCGGTGGGCCTTTCTCCACCAACTACTTATAATAACTTAGCGTATAAAAAAAACTCAAAACCGAAAACCTGCCTCTGATTACTTTATAGCGGTCGTGTGTTTCATAGGAAAAACAAATCCGTTTTTTAATTTCAAAAAGATATCGGTATTGTATGAACCTCAACATCCGCTTTTCCCCACTCTGGCTAGTATAGTCTCGCTTATTGTGGGTTTAAGGAATTTGCTTTGGGGCTTTGAAAGACTCGGGCAGATTTAACTAACCTTGACCGCGCTTGAGCTATGGTGACCACAGGTCACCGAGTTTGGCTTGTTTGATTCTAGAAGGCGGGTGCTACTGTTTCTATTTCTTTTTTGTAATAATTAGGATCCTTCGTCTTTATTACCATCGGCGAACGTATTGGGTGTGTTTTTTTAGGCATTATGTTTTGCTGGTTTACGTATAAATCAATGAATGACGAACTATTATGGAACTGATCTCTTACTAAATAAAGACAAGTTATCCTCTACTGGCATTCAATATTAACAGGGGGGTGTTTGTACTTCATTCTTTATGCTTAAAATTTGAAATAGTGAGGGATCCTGGTCAGCGCATTTAGTCCATTGAATGCAAAGTTTTTTACAGAACATGTTTTTATTCCTTGCCAATCCGCAAGGCCACATATTTTTAAAGGTTAAGTTGGAGTCCTTGAGGTTTCGATATTTTATAATAACGTTCAAAAAACTCCAAGGCTAAAACTGCGATCCGGGACTTGCAAAAGGAGCCATTTATTGTCCATGGAACCCGCCGAAATAGTGTTACCAACCTCTAATTTATCTATATTCGGTACTCGGGTGTTCCACTTATTTTTTGTTGTGTTTTTTGTTTGCTAATCACTACGGTGCTTAACGACCCTAGTCCATGTCATCTGTATAAAGTAACAGTACAGTCGCCCACTGCGTAAAAGACGCACTAATTATCAGCTGTTTAATATGATTTGTTAGCGTAAAAGGGTTAATTAATATCACCCAAAATGGAAAATAAAATTAACATAGTCTAGTGATTATGATATTTTCAGTCGAGTAGGTCTTCTGGAAATCCAGACACTCATGATAAAAAAGAACTCGCAGTAGCGTAAATCTCAAATGATGTAGATAATTTTCTGTAAAAAAGTAAGATTGAAGAATGTCCTCGTAATCTTGGCAGCCCCACAGGAAGTAACGAAATTCGACCTGCAAAGGGAAAGAACACCTCAAAGTTAGCCGCAAATGAATAAAAAATTGTACTTGTTAGCTTGCTTTTATGGTGGGAAGTCACGGCGGTGTTCCGATAAGCGACACAGCGGCCTTGGTCCTCCTTCTCTATTTAGGAGCGGACGAGCCTGGTTTGGTCTTCAGTTTTCCCCCTGTGCGCGTTGTTTCGATGATTCCGAGCCCTTGAAAATCCGATGCTGCAGGACTCGTTTCGGTTTGTTTCTTGCAGTGCCGGAACGCTCACTAACGCTGTTTTCTTGATGATTTCTAATGGTGAGACGAAGCTTCCGCGTTGCCGTAGGTAAAAAGGACACGTCCGGTTTTGTTTTCTTAAAGTTATTCAGCTAAGACTATGATACTAAGTTTGCTTGACGAATCCTTGTTGTTTTCCCTGAAAGTCGCTCACTAATGATGATATCTAGGTTGCTTGAAGAATCCTGCTTGCTTTCCGGTCGTCCGTTGACTTTCAAATGGATTTATTAATTCTGTTTTTTTTTTTCTTCGTATGACAGTTGTAGAGTTCTTCTGGTCGGCTCTGGCCACCAATATTAGGGCTATTTGTTGGTCCTTGGTATGCTTAAGGCGCCCTATGAGGTAATGTTAGGCTATCGATAATCTTATTACGCTAAGTCGGTTTGGTATTGCCCACTTCCCATCTTCAATGGAGTGTCTGGGGGGTTTTGTTTTGTAGATCACTTACGAAGTCGGTATTGATCTTTACGACGATTTGGTTGTTAA